>NW_008606119.1:15146-30093 GCF_000691845.1 Merops nubicus | reverse complement strand
TGGCCGTGGTCGCCTCGATGACCTGAGGATAAAACGTGTAGAGGCCTGATTCGCTGTGAGCGTCAGGCTAGGGGCGAAGTCACCCACACCAGACCGGCTCGGCGTGGGTGCAGCAAGTGGAGTTGGGCTGCCAGGCTGGTAACAGCTTCATGCGTTCTCAGCTGCTTCATGGTGTGTGCTGGCCTGGATAGAGCTGTGTCAAACCCAAACCATGGCCCTGGGTGTCAGTGTGCGAGTGAAGCTGCACAGTGCTCTTTGATAAAGTACCAGCTGGTAGTTACTTTGCTATTACCCACTCATCCTAAATTGATCAGTATACTGCCACTTGTATCCTGTGGAAACATATCAAGTTTTCCTACCTTTTTTCCTAACCACTGCGCTAGTGCTACTGACTGCTGTCTCAATTTTCAGACAGCTGACCTCCCCAAAATACGCTTACCAAAGCAGAATTAATATGGACAGCTCATATAGTTCAAGTGGAGCATATGTTCACAACAGTCTATGAAATTAAGTACTTAGAAGGCAGTAACTATCAGGTCCAGAGAGGGTTAAATCTTCTGCCAATTCAAATTGGAATAATGCATTTAAAAATTCTGGATCTGCAAACACTTAAGTCTGGTGAGTATATCTTTGGAACTGCTGATGAGCACTGGAAAAGATTGAGTTTGCAGTCAAGCTCTGTCACGCTGCAATAAACTGAACAGGTTGGTTAGTACTTTGTTGGGTTAGCTCCCAGGACAGCTTCAATTGCTGGAGGAATCTGTTCATTATTTACTCCTCTGTAGACTTCCGTGTGAGTCAGGGTTCATGCTATACCTTAAGAAAAAAACTGTCTGTTGTTAGGTGGCTTCTGATCATTGAATAACCCCCATGCAATTCCTAAGAGTATGCATATTACCATTCAGAAAAACTATAAGTGAAACTGTCAAAAAAAATTATATGATGTGCAAGAGAAGGGGTTGTATTTTTCTTCAGAGATGGAAATATGAAGGTGATAGTAATGAACTTCCACAAACAACTGTTGTCTTTTAATTTATTTCCCAGAATTTTCCAACACCACTTAGAATAATGTGCACCTGAGAACAAGAATTTGTTTTATTTCTGTATTTTACATGTTTCTTTTTTAGCCATAAAATATTAATTTTGTATTTGAAGCTTTCCAGTAATATTTTTCAAGTTTATATTTAAAATTATGAATGTAGGAACCAGGTATTTAATGTTTCTAATGAATTTTAACAATTGATTTTTTGATAATTGATCTTCACCACTGAAATGTACTTCTTGGTCCTGAACCTACCTATATCTGCTGGAGGTCATGTTGGTTTTTACATTAGTCCTTCATTTTAGAACACAGAAACCACAACAGCTAATTTTTGCAGCAGCGACATCCCCCTTTTTCTTTTTAAATGATAGCTCTAGTTTTCAAATAGCTTTATCTGGATCAGTTTAGCAGTGACAAACTGACAGAATGCTAACTCTATACAAAAACATCTTGTGATTTTTTTAGCAGCCATTGATCTCACAAGTAACAGCAGTTAAAATTTAAATAATCTGATAGATTTTTCATCAGCTGAAAGGCTTGTGAGGTATATGGTGGACGACAGGTTTGAGAAAGCATACTGGTAGCACATGTTTACAAGCGAGTGTTTTCTTACAGCCTCAGCTTCCTGGTGACAATATCTTTTGGTATAGTGAACCCAAATTTTGTAATGATCTCTAAGAATGTGGAGAAGTTACACTGTGAGATGGACCTTCTCTGTATCTAGGACAAAAAAAAAGAGCTTGTAGAAGATTTTATGCACTCATTCTGTGCGTTGAGTCTAGGAAACCGAACACGGTTTGGTTAGGATGTAAACACCAGCTTTAACATGGATTGTGCCCACAATACACAATTAGTGTGTTGCTGAGGAGTTATTCTGAGGCATGTAAAGGAATGATAAAGATAAAGAAGGTCTTTGTTGCAACTGGTCAGGAATCCAGACTTAAAACAAGAAGGTCTCATTTAATTCAGAAGAGCCTCTACTCTTCTGGAGGAATTAGGCTTCTGTGCTGCCTGAAACAGAAGAAGTGTAGATAGCAACAGTAAGTAGGCCCTCACCTTGTTTTGTCATCTCATTGTGCTGCTGGAGAACAGTGGTTGAGCATGAGCCGAACATCTATGGTGGAGAGGGTGGTTCAAGTAACAGCCATTGCTGCGGTGTCTCCGCTAGCAGCATGAGAGGCTGGAGAAAGGCAGCTGGCCTACCTTTCTCTATTAAGGCTCTGTTTTAGTTTTCTTTTTCTCTCATATTCCAGGGGAATTAAAAGTCCATCTTGCAGACTTACTGGAATTGAAATAATCAGGAAGATCTCACCCCATATTATGAAGATACAACTTTTCTAGTATCATTTCTAAGGGAAAATGTGCTTTTCCCTTAGAAAATTTGCTGCATTGCTAATATTGGTTTTGCTCTGTCCTTCCCCCTTTCCTGTTCTTGCTAGATGGCCAAATTTTTTCTTCTGTTGTGTCAAAATAAGGTGATGGTGAATGATAGGTCCTTTCTGAGATGAGAGCATTCTTGAAATATTTGGTATATTTGCAATATATTTACAACAGACATACAGAGTTCAAGATAAAGTTCTTGTTCTTGCTCTGGAATTATGGGGGCAAGTGACCTAAGTCATGTCTTGATATCAAAGGAGGAAAAGTGATGTTTTGCCATGAGTAGTTTTGGCCACTGGTTCCTAGGCTACAGACATCATTCTTTTCTCTTGACCTCAGTTTCTTAATGTGTCAAATTAGCTATATTTCTTTTGATAATATTCTTACAGCTAAAGCAATATGAGTTGGTATTTGAAAGGGAGCTTCGTGAATGGAAGGCACCCTATATGATTTTGAGTGTTATTAAAATCATATCTGCGTGGCTTAGATCATAACTTCTTTACTAACAAAAGAATGAACAGCTGCATCATACCTGCATGATTTTTGAGCTTGTCCTCCTGGCACATCTCATAAGCTGATATAGCTACCATCATAATACAGGTATAAAGTAGGGGTGACAAATATTATCCAGAGTGTTACAGGAGTTAAGTCAAAATCACTCAGACATGTTCAAGTGACAGTTAAAAATTGCCCTTCCAAATCGTACTTCCACAACCAACTCATAAGAACATACTCATTTTCTTAAATATCAAATAATACTTGGAGGTAAACATTTTAAATTTGTAAAGTTAAAAGGTGACTTCTATAGGATGGAAATTTCTACAGGCCATTGTTTGGACTCCTGAAATGTATTAAAGCAAATTTCACATTTATTTCCATTGAGAAGGCAAATTACTTTTCATAGAAAGGGATAAAAAGCATCAAAGTGGGTATGGTATGTTACTAATAGGAGGCAGGACAGTAAGGGTAGAAGAAATGATGGGACACTTATGGTTCAAGTAATTCAGCACTTTTCATTTATGCTGGAAAAAATGTAAATGTTGTCACCTTTGCCTCCTAGTGCAAAGTTATCAGACAGACATCACTAAGTGATGTCTCTGAGACTAAAATGACTGGAATGTTGTTTCCTTCCATTTCTTTTCTTTCAGAAGTTTTACAGTATCTTATTGCAAATGGAACAAAAATCCACATATAATGATTTAAGAAACAAAGATCTGCCTCTAGTCTCAGTGCTGGATTATTGCTGTTCTCTCTCAAAGCTAAGTGAAATCCAGCATATTTGTATCAAAGCTGTAATGAAACACTGACAAATACCTTTCTGCCCCACTGGAAATGTAATCTTCCTACTGAACATTTGGTCTGGGTAAATTCCATCTGCAATAGGAAGAGACATTTTGCATTTGAATCAAGACAGTCACTACTTTGGATCAGACATCATGGTGTACACTCCACTCACCCTTAGATGAAATCGATCCTTTACTATGTTGGATACAAGACTGTGGTGTTTTTTTTTTTTTACAAATGATTATCTTATTATTTTGTCTAGATGAATTTGCAATGCTAACACTACTGCCACTTTTTGGTCTTTGCATATATGGGTGTGACTGCTCTCTTAAAAGCTAGTTATTCCCTAGATAGGAATACTTTTAAAATATTCAGTTGCATTTCTTTACTAGACAAAACAGATCACTGTTTCATTTATTGATAATGTGTTTTATTTTTTGATATAACTGAATATTTGCTAACACTTTCCTCACTTTTACAGCAGTAAAGCAATAGCTCTATGTATAATTACTCACACTTGTTTGAGTAAATGTTTGTTTCTACATACCTATAAACTAAACTTTGCATTCAACATTTTGGTTGTTTTACTCATAAATAATGCCACTGAATTCAGTGAAGGGAGGCACCATAGAACTGAAAGGCAGTTGCAGTGAGTTTACACATTTTCAGTGTTAAAACTTTCATTACCTTCCTTTGAAAATGTGGCTTGTTAAATTTTTTTTTAATATGATATAAGGTAAATTATACTCAGTATGTGTACAGTATCAGTGGGGTTTTTTCCTCTTCTGTTTTGACATGAATATATGCTCTTGGCATTTTCACTTCACATGAAGTGTGTGATTATTTTTTCCAAAAAAACGGGAAGAGTTCTCTGACTATGGAAGCGATAATGTGAAAGGCATAAATAGCAGTGTCCTGGTTCCGTGTAAAAAGGGGTTCAGGGCAGGACCCACACGGAACAGAACAATGTACTCGCCTCTCCCCCCCCTGAGAGAGAGAGAGACACTTTGGAAAAAAAAATGAAGTATAATGTTCAACAAGGAACAGAAAACGAAAAAGGGAGGTAAGGAAAATAATATATATAAAGATTAGGGGAATAATACAAAAGATAAAATATACAAAACCCTCAGAAATGGTTCCAGGGTCCCACGGAGTGAAAGGAGAACTTTCCTCTCCGAGCTCCAAGGCAGGAGTGAAACAAGAAACCCCTCCCTGCCTCTTATCAGAGTGTGTGTGGGAAGGGGAGGGAATACAATGGTTCACCCCCACCCGGGGGCCTCCCAGTTGCTGGAAGGTCACGCCCCCATTCCAAGCCTCAAACCACAACAAGCAGCTACACTCTGCAGGTATGGACCTGTTCTTATTTAAATCAATTTCACTGCCAGCTGCAGTGAATGCAGGATCAAGTCTTGAACTCTTGATGAAAATCAATTAGATGCATTCTTAGTAGACTTTCATGCCTTTGAAAATCTGTCTCTAAATTACTGTTGGAAATCAATCAGTTGGATTATTTGAGCTCATTTTACTAAAATAAATTCCACAATACTGTGTAAAATGAAATTCTTTCATTTACTGGCTTCTTATTTATTCAGAAAGATTAAGCTATATCTGGAGTTGTCAAATCACCTTGTTTTATTTGCTGAAACATGTTGGACTCAACAGAATGCTGATGTGACTCGTATATTTTAATTCTTTCTGCACTGTGAAGAATAGTGCTGGTGCTAGGAAGCTGAGAGATGAGAAATTGTAATGTCAGACATTGGACTGATCTATGTTTTAAATAGACTTTTTATACTGGGGCAATTGAAATGCTGATCCAGTGACCACTAAGAAAATGTTGGAAATGCTTTTAAAAGTTTCTTAACTGATACTAAATTTGTCAATTCAGTAATAGTGGATAACCTGAAATGTAGTCATTAAAGAAGGCTAAGCAATTTCTAATATAAAAACTGTGGCTCATTCTGATTTGGACTTATTTTGAATCTTCCATTGTTCACAGGAGATTCGGTGATGCCTGAAAAGTACATGACACTGGCAATGGTACAGCATAAGGTTTGCATAAAACTAATTTTTCCATTTCTTCCATCTTCACCTGGTGCCTTTCAGGCTCAGTAATCTGTTTCCTTAAAGTGCATTATTGTTAAATGTCACGTTGACCGTGAGACCATATGATGTCGTGTTACATATTATGCTATACTGTGATGTATTTACCTAGAAAACAGCATATTCTTTTGCAATTTTAGCTAGTTATATCGCTTTTCCAGATGCTAAATTACAATGTTAAGATCCATTTTATGTAATTATGATACATTTTAATTGAGCTATTATAATACAATGCTTATGACTATAAAAATTACAATTATGTAATGTAGATAATATATCAATACATGCATATAGCACATACATTAACTTATGAATAATCCATATAATAAAGATATTGAGGTTATTAATAGTTTTATTTAATAAATTCAGATAGTCAAGTCAAAAGATACTCTAAATACCTTATAACTTTAACAGAACCAGAGAGGAGACAAATTTCAGAAGGAATTTCGAAACTAAAAATTTTTGGAAGTGGTGTTTGAGGAGTTATTTTATATTACTTATTTATAACTAAGGGGGGGGAAAACCACAAATTAAGTGTAAATTAGGAACTAATTGGTATATATTTCATAAAAACAACTGTATCTGTATGTGTTTGAAAGCCTGATCCTCAAAAACCACTGAGTGTACTCTAAGCATTTCAAAGCCTGATATGGCCAAAATGGAACACAGAATGTATCCAAGTGACTAAACATCAAATGAAGGATTATCCCTACTTGTGAAGAATCCATTCCAGCAAGAAATTGAACCATGGACTACTGCATCTGAAATTTGTAGGACTCCCTAGGGAGCTAAAAGAGAATCTGCAGATTCTTCAATGAGTACACCAAAGATCTCTGTACTGTGCTGTACTGTAGTGCACAAAAGTACATGCTCCCCAGTTTTCCCTTTTTAAGGGACTTCTTTCAGAATACTAATCAAGCCTTGATGTTCTGAGTTTTTAAAAGTATAGCTAACTTCTCTTTCCTCTTGCTTTGCATTTGAATGCAACAAAGAAGCTCTGATTTTCTAAATGTTCTAAGATAAGAACAAAAATATTGTGAAACTCAGTGGCTTGAAATGGCTTGAAAGATAAATAGAAGGTTCTAAAGTGCTACCAAATGTGCGAGCTTGCACTAGTAACAGTAACAACAGGAAAAGAGAAAGTGTGAGCACTTGAGGAGAAATGCCTTATTCCCTGTTTAGCTTGAAGCAGAAAGAGCAAAGAACAGAAAGATAACCAGATCTGTGAAACCAGGTGTCAGGAGACGGGGTGTATTTGGGTGAAGAAGTTTCTGAGGCCAAAGAGTAAAGGTGTTAGGTATGTATCAGAACTGATTTTGTATTGAAGGATTTGCAAAACTGATGGTGCTAGAATATAGTGAGGCAGTAACACCATGCTAGACCACTCCAGAACAAAAAAAAAAAAAAAAAAAAAAAATCCATAGAAAATGAGTTGAATAGAAAAAAATGTTTTAATATGCCTTTGTTAATACAATATAGAAAACAGAAAGAACTGACAAGATAATGACAAATTGGATACTTTTAACAAGACTATTAACTATGTGAATCAGAGACCATGTTAATAATGTATGTGTAATGCCTGGCACAAAAAGCTTCTGCATTTGAAGTTTTGTAGTTGAAGCCTTGAGCGTAGTAATTTAAAACATACATTTTAACAGTTGTCAAAGAGATAGGAGGTAAGTGAGGATAAAGTAATGAAATTATTATTTCTCTAAAAGTGACACTGGGTTTTTTTGTGACTAATGGGTATTACTTTGGGTGTTAATTTTGTGGCTAAAATGAACAGCCAGAACTATAATGAATTCAACAGTCAACTATGTGGAAGGTCAACAACATTTCTAAAAAACGGCAACAACAGTTCTAAAAACAAGTCCTTTTACATCTCAAGCAGACACATGTAAATGGACACATGCAAAGTCAACAGTCTCCTTGAAAACTGTGGTCAAACAGCACAACTGTCTTTTACTTGAATACCTGATTTGTTTGGAAAAGGATTGCATTATGAGACTTTTGTTTCTGGATTTAAGAGGTAATGTGGTCTGTGGAATTAATACTACAAAAGACTATGATTTTACTGTTTTTTTTAAACTTTGGTGTTTTGTGTTTCTCCTGCCATACATTAAGATGTCAAGCTCACTGTAGGGTATTATATTTCTCATTTGATCAGACTTCTTGCCAGAGGTAAGGCATGTTGGTCATACAAAGCAAAACTGAGTGCCCTAAAACTAATGTGGAATGATCTGCTTAACCAGTGACATTTGCATAATTAATTGATAGTGTCATTTGACATCTCTAAATTTCTAGCTGTATAGATGATGAATATAGATGACGGTGGTAGTGAAAGAAGGTGTTATATATTTTATTAGTAAATACAGTTGCAACATGCTTGTCATTTTGCAAAACTAGCTCAGTAGAACTCTGTTAACAAAGCAGCAGCAGTCTGGAATGCTGGGAGGCTGCCAGCAAGGCTTCTGTTTTTCTGGTTGAAATCCAGTTTGCAGATATATTTAAGAGCTTTGCTTTTTTTCATATTTTATAGGAAAGCACTGTGTTTATAGCTAGTTTCCACTGATGTGGTGCATGTATAGTTGCATACACTGTTTCCTTTTCGTTGGCACTTTTTCCTTTCCTGGCTTTCCTAGTTATATTGCTAACTGTAACCATGGCCAGGCAGCTGATTTTTAAAATCTCATTGTACGGGTTTCTGTGTTGGGTGGAAATAGAATCTCGTGCTTTATGTTTCTGATCAGTCTGATGAATTGTTGGTGCAAAATGATGAGACCTGTTGCTAGTGGTGTTCCTCAGGGGTTAGTACTGCAACCAGTCTTGTTCAACACATTCATCAATGACCTGGATGAAGGGACGGAGCATACGCTCAGCAAGTTTGCTGATGGTACAAAACTCAGAGGGGTGGCTGTTACACTGGAAGGCTGTGCTGCCATTCAGCAAGGTTGGGTGGAGGGGAACCGAATGAAATTCAACAAGGACAAGGAGGTTCACCTCACCCTTTACTGTACCCTGCTGAGGCCACATGTGGGGTGTTCAGAACTCCAGCAGGACTGTGACTGCCACTCTGGGGAGGTTGCCATCATTCCTTCAACAGACTCGACTGACAGGTTTCTTCCCTTCTGCTTTGCACCCGGGGGAACCGCGCCAGTGCTCAGCAAAGGAGCTAACGGGCACCGTGCTGTTCCTGCCCCAGGGTGCTGGGTTGTGCTTTCTTCTTGTGGGTCAAGGGCAGTATTTTCACCGTATATCATTGTATATATTGTAATCCTTTTAGTAAATTGTAGCTCTGACTTGTGGTCTCTCTAAATTGATTTCTCCTGACGGTTTACTTCTAAACCAGCACAACATGGAAAACGAGAGAAAAAAGGCATCTGTTCTCCATAGTGCTCACCTCCTCATGAAAGGGAAACCTAAAGTAAAATGTGACATAGCAGGAGGTAGTGTGAAATAAATATGAGGTTTTGAAAGAGAGAAGCTTCATCACTCTGTTCTAAAGTGAAGAGAAAAAATGTGAAACCCCAAACCAAGTCTCTATTTACCGTGTTTTGAAAAGGAAATGAATGTTTCTGGAAAGTAGATCAGTGCTAATGAGTCTGCCATAAGCTTCATGGTAATTTTGGAGCTATTTATCAGGTTATGGTTCACTAAGACTTTGGGTAGTACTAATTGCTCAGATAAACTTCTAAGCTCCAGGTATCATGTCTGTATACCCCAAATTCAAGGCTTTATTAGAATTCCTGTTCAAGAACGACCAATACTAAAGGTACTCTTTAGCATATGCAAAAATGCCAATCAATTATTATCAGCGGACCCTAAGATGGCACTTTTTTCCAAGAAATGCTCTTTGAAAATTTTGCAGGTGACAACCAAATATCTCAAATATTCTATTTTATGGCAACAAACCCAGTGCTGCAACAACAGACACAACTTAAAGGATCAGTTATCTTTAATAACTAAATTTCATGAGATAATGGCTTTGCAGTCAACAAGATACAAAACTATAAAATCAATCGTTCTAATTAGATGATTTGACTTTAATGTCGGGATAAACAGTTGCCCATCCAGCTAACTGAAGGAAAAGGGTATACTGGGGATTCTTACCCGTTGTTTTATTATATACATCTCATTCAGGAACTCCAGAATATTTACCTTAGAAATATGATAGTGTCTTCTGAAGCAGAGAGTGAAGAGTTAATCACAGCATTGTGTTATTATTCAAGTAGTTTTTTTTCTCTCAAGTAGGTTTTTTCACCCTTGAGGAACAAGGAGACCAACCCTCAGCAGATAACAGAAAATTAAATTAAGGCCCCTAAACCAGGGACCTTATAGTCTGTTACATGCGATAACAGGAACTGTGAAGTCTGAATTGTAACATTGCCTGGTACAAACCTGTTTTGGGGTCTAAAACCAAGCCAGGTCAGCAGGGTGAAAAGGACACTGCGAGGAAGACATACGGCCTTCCTACCTGAAGATCCCCAAAGACGATCAGATCACCAGGTGGCAATGCAAGCGCAAGGAGGAGACCTATGATAATGAGCTCCTGTAACTAATTGCAAAAACTCCACCTTTTCTTGGGATTCTAATGAAGATGTATAAGCAGATACATGATTATGTATAACGTGATCCTATATAACTTTGTTTCTTTTTTGGGTGTGCAAGTTTGGAGGAGCGATCCCCTTTGTACCCAGCGTTGTCATAAACATGCCTGCTTTGTAACTCCATGGAGATAAAAAGTTTGTTTCTGCACGTCACTTCCAATTACTGGATTTAAACTTCTGAGTCAACTAAATAACATTTATTTCTTGTTTGGTTTGTTACTAATTATGGATATAATTTTATTCAGTGTATATGATTTAATCAGTAAAATTACTAAAATTTCATTAAATTAGCTGTTAATAATTACATTTGAAAACCTATAGCCTCTCAGTGCTAAGCTCTCTCAAAATGCCTTCTGCCCTCACTATTTATTGTCTATTTACTGTGGAGTTTTGCTTTGCTTGTGAAGTTCGCTGTGTTGCGGTGCAAACATATTTCAACAGCTCAAAACATTGCATTTTCCATAGGCAAACCCTGCTGACAGTTTTTCTTATAGTTATACATATGTTACAAGATGCACTACGGACAGCTCTGTATAAAAACAGTGTATTGCTTCCTTTGTAGTTGAACATTTGCATTAAACCACAAATAGTATCTTTGCTTATAGGTGTTTCTGGGTTGAGGCCAGTAGCTTTCCTGCTTAATTTGCCACGTAATTTAAAATAAAATAGAGGCTATATAAAATAATTGATTAAGAATATAGCTTCAGATAATATTGTGTTTGTGCCCCACTCTGTCTTTCCCTTTTTGTGTCTTACCTGTGTGGTAAAGCAGTTATCTTCCTTATGCTAAGTCCAGTTCCTACCCACAGCAGTCATGTAAATCTCAGCATCAGTCTCACAGCAGAATAAAAAGTCAGAGTGGCAGGAAACTTCCACGTAAGAGCAACAGGCAGCCCCAGGAGCTAAAAAAAAAAAATCCTCTCAAACTTTTCAATTTATTTTCTCTCAAAAATAAGATTTTTCTCATTAGAAACACTCATGTTTTCTTGTAATTTTTAAGATAATACACCTTCAAAGAGTAACAACTCATTCAGCAAGCTTGCCAGCCTTTCAAAGCCTTTTATTTCAAAGCTTCTTTAGCTTATTTCTGCATAAATAAATCTATAAAGAGAACAAATTGAAGTTTCTGCTTTTGCTAGTGTTTTGCAGAGTGGTTATGCAAGCTATCTTTTCTCAAAATGAGTCAAACCTCAAATTATAGTTTTAAAGTAACCAAAAATTGTTGGACGTGGCTGGTGGGATAGATTTTATGCATTTTACATGCAGACTGACTCTAAAGCCACAGAAAAAAAAATATTAATTGAAAATTCAGTATGTTACATCAAAACCCTAAGGTATTCTTTATTATTGCAGTCCTAAGTGTTCAGAAATATCGCTAGTAATTTAATTAGGGGTATTTTAAGTGTTTAGAGATAAGCAAAGGAAGACGAAGAATAATACAAATAGCTATCATATAAACGTGTTGGCAGCATAATAAAACTAAAAGTGTGGTTTGTAATATAATCTGAATTTGTACATATTCCATAAGAGTTTACTTCAGAGTGAATTAGTCCTTTAAGCCACTAGGAGGAACTGTCTTACTCATACTAAACTGACTTGCCCTCCCCAAAATGAGAGAATGATTGCGAGGATTATGAAACAGGGGAAATGTGCTCAGAGATAGAGGGGCATTGTTTGCTAGAGCAGAGATTCAGGGAGTACAGTTAGGAACTAAATGTCCTTAGAAGAACTGGAGGAGAGAGCTTGGAATAAGAAAGAAATATTATTTAGTGAATGGAGCACATGTAACTCTGGTTTGGAAAGCTTAATGTTAGTAAGTACAAAATAATGAAATATGATGAAATGTCTGCACTATCATAGGATTGTAATCACCTCTTAACTTAGGAAGAAGACCTGGGCATCACTGTGAAGAGCTTAAACTGCATGTAGAGTCCCTGCTAGAGGTTCCTGTCTTCATTCCTGCATTAGTACCCAAGTAACGATTGAAAATTACCAAGAGGCTCCAGAGTATGCAAGACACCCCAATAGAAAAAGCAGGTACAAACACGGTACAGGTTCAGTCAGAGACTGGAGTAACATTGAACTGTACTGTCTCCAAAGTCCACAAAAAACTCTGGTGTTGGAGGCCTCGATGATGGCCAGCTCGAGCTACGCCATCTTGCGGGACCTTGGGCAGCAGCAAAAGCAAGGACCAAGTATCATTGTAGGCAGATAAGAGGGACAGAAAAAGAAGCTGGGGAAAACCGCTATGCAAGAGCAAAGAAACAAGAAGCAGCAGCTTGCCAAAAAGCAGCTAAGCGAAACTGACCATGCAGGCTAAAATGAACGCGTACTGACCAACGGAGTGCTCTCGGGGGTTGGACAATACAGGATTAACCAATCACAGATGCGACCGTGGCGCGAGTTACTGTAAGAATCATATAGAGTAGATGCTGTGTATAGAATAAAGGTCTTCAGTTATAACTCTCATAGAGTTGTGAAGTCTGTGCCTGTCCTCCGACATGCTGGAAGCAACTCTTACTTAAAGATGATTTTTTTTCAAAGTGATATTACACTACTCTGGGGCATTGGAACCCCTGTTGACATGGGAATGGCTGTTTTTCCTATGAACTTTCGTTTATTTGAGGATAGGATAGCAGTGGTTAGGTCCACATGCAACTTATTTGAGCCAAATACTGTTTTCAGTTATACATTTCCAGTCTTGTGGATAGGCAAATTCTTACCAAGCTTTTGCAGTGCCATTGTCAGGGTCCCACTGCTTGGTAGCAGAGAACAGTTCATCCAAATCCGTGTATAACGGTGCTGCCTTTGCTAGGCAGGGGTTCTTATTTTTAGTCACCAGCTGTATAATTGTCAGTGTAGACAAAAGAGCTAGGAATTCTTCTGCTGCAGCATTTTGAAGGCTGCTGCAGCTTTATTTTGAAAGGCCTTCCAACTTTTGCTTACAGTATGCAATAAAATGAGGACAAAATCTGTGATAGCTTAGCATCTGCCAAAGGCCATTTTGGTAGTGCTTGCCATCTAGTGGATTCATGCTTGTATGTACATATGACAAGGATCATGTACAAAAATATTTGAAAATCTGTTTATTAATCACACTATTTAGTAATACCTTGCAGACTTTGTGTACCATTAGATCGATTTTTTCATTGTTGGAATAAAACGCTAGTGAAATTTGAAGTAAAAATTGCAAATATATTCACAATTTTTACACATTTTCTGATAGCTCTATAGCTACTGCTTGACTTAGTGATAGACAAAAGATGTAATCTGAGAGCCATCAAATAGTCAGTATACATGGCCATGTACTCAACTGTGAACTCAAGCCCCAAGCTAATGTGTTGTTTGGTAGTCTATGATGACTGTATTTGACTGACATATGTACAGTAGTATCTGGATTTTCTGAACTTCACCTCCTCTCTTCTGTTAGCCATGTGGCTTGGAATAGTTGTCATCCATTTTTGGATGTGGACTTCCTGTATAGTGATTTATCCTTCATTACTGCCCACTAATCTTAGATCAAAAGTGTTGTGCGTACCATAATACAATGCAAGAATCTGTACATAGGTTGCCAGGGTTCCATGAACTACTTAAAAACCCTCCAGTTCTCTACACAGTGGTCAATGGCTCGATGTCCAGATGGAGTATGGTGACGAGTGGTGTCCCTCAAGGGGCTGTGCTGGGACCAGTGTTGTTTAATATCTTCATCAATGGCATAGACAGTGGCATCGAGTGCACCCTCAGCAAGTTTGTGGATGATACCAAACTGGGTGGTGCAGTTGACAGGGCAGATGGACAGGAGGCCATCCAGAGGGACATGGACAGGCTGGAGAGGTGGGCCCAGATGAACCTCATGAGGTTCAACAAGCCCAGGTGCAGGGTCCTATGCACTATCGGTATAGACTGGGAGAGGGTTTACTGGAGACCAGTCCTGTGGAGAGGGACTTGGGAATGCTGGTGGGTGAAAAACGGGACATGAGCTGCCAATGTGCAGTCACAGCCCAGAAGGCCAGTCACATCCTGGGCTGCATAAAAAGAACTGTGGCCAGCAGATCAAGAGAGGTGATTCTGCCCCTCTACTCTGCCTTGGTGAGACCTCACCTGGAATACTGGGTCCTGTTCTCAAGCTCCCAGCACAAGAAGGATGTAGACATATTGGAGCAAGTCCAGAGGAGGGCCTCCAAAATGATCGAGGGATTGGAGCACCTCTCGTACGAGGACAGGCTGAGGGAGCTGGGGTTGTTCAGCCTGGAGAAGAGGAGGCTCCAGGGGGACCTTATAGTGACCTTCCAGTACCTGAAACGGGCCTACATGAAGGCAGAGGAAGGTTTATTCAAAAGATTTGTAATGATAGGACAAGGAGTTTTGTTTTTTGACTAGTAAAGGACAGATTTAGACTCAATATTAGAAAAAAAATTCTTTAATGTAAGAGTAATAAATCATTGGAATGGGCTGCCCAGAGAGGTAGTGGAGGCCCCAACCCTGTAGTGCAAGGTCAGGCTTGACAGTGCCCTGAGTGACCTGACCTAGG
>NW_008606119.1:0-15116 GCF_000691845.1 Merops nubicus | reverse complement strand
TTGGACCAGATGACCTCTAGAGGTCCCATCTAGCCTAAATTCTGTGATTCTGTATGTTCATATGATAGCATTTTATGATCTATAACCTCTTGATGAGTAAATTTGATGTGCAGATGTTAAATCTGGGTCAGAACAGTCCATGGGGTCTAAACCTTTGCTCTGCATTCAGTTTGGCTGTTACATATCTGAGGCTATTTGGATCTTCCAGCACATTATGTGACCATCATACATCAGAATTTATGACCTTCCCTTCTGTGCTATGGCAGTCTCATAACTGAGGATAGATTGTTTTTTTTTTCCCCCCTAACAACCACTATGGGAAATCTCTATTATGATCAGAAGGTGAAATACAGTTTCTTTCCTTATATAGTGAATGCCTTCACCTTCTGTTATATAGTGATATCCTTCTAACACTACAGAGTATATAAATTTCATCAGGAAGATCATCAGGAATATTTGGAATGAGGAAATATTTAAGAAATATTGTACAACTATCCTCCTGGTTTCAAAAAAAGTAATCAAAAGAATAATTTGATATTTTGCCCAATTTAGAAAGTATTGTTTTAGTACAATCATGTAAATCTGTATTCAATGGTATCATAAGTTTGAAAAATGATTTTTATTAACATACAAAAAAGAATAAGGAAAATAGACATTGTAATTAAACATTTTCTTCCATCTACAAATAATTGCCACATGTAACAAAACAATAAAATAATTCTTTGCATTCTTGTGAACAGTTTGAAACAAAGGAAGGAATTTTCTGAAATAGAAGCTAAAGAAAGTCTTATGAAATAGAGAACATTTGGCAGTATCTTTTAGTCTCTCAATAAAATATCTATGTAAACAAGTAATCCATATTTACAATATGATATGCAATCTTCTTGGCTACATGTATTAAGAAGTGTACATATAATTATCATACATTCAGTTTTAAAATCTAATTTGCACCATCATTTCTCAGTTTTATTGATGTTGGAAAAAACACTGTTCTGCTTCTGTGCACAGTAGTGCATGACAGTAGGAAAATATATATATATTTACTTTTTCTTTTTTTTCGGGCATCCTAAGGAACCAGCACTTTTAATGTTAAGTTTTGTAAGTTCCTGTTTTTTAATAGGAATTCAAACTTGGAATGTAAGCTCCATAGTCATGTCTCTGTAAAAACAACAATGCAGATGAGATAGTTTTCAAACATGCAGAAAAATTCTGATGAAAAAGCTGGAGTTCTACCTTCCATTTATATATTTGAAAACGTACATTTTTATTTTCTCTGTTGCTACGGTTACATATAAATATAGGTAAGAGGAGTTGCATGAAAGGAACGTTAATGTAAGGTCACTTTGAGAGGCAGCTTTAGGAATGTATTTTTATTCCAGAGAAAATTACTCTCTGAAATCCTCTGTATTTTTATTTGGCACTTGAACTAACCTCATATATTGCAAGAATACTTTAAGACCTTTGTAATCAGTTTAGAACAGAGGCCAAAAGTCTGTAGCATGTTTATTCTGTTTCGAATTGCACATAGCAAGGTTGAACAAGGTTGAGCAAGGTTTAGGAGCTCACAGCTACCAAATTGCATGGGGACCTTCCAAAGACCAAAGCAGCCGGAAGCCCACAATCCATGTGATAACACTGATTACGATAATTTCCTAGAATGGAATCTTCCAGCTCCCACTGAGTTTCTGCTATCATGTTTAACCTCAAAGTTGAGGAACAAACATATAGTTTGTCAGACTACCCTCAAAAGGTTGGTAATCCTTGATTTTCAGTTAGGTTTATGTTGCAAAGAACAGACAAGTTAAGTTTTGCCACCATTCTTTTTCAAGTATCATTACTTGAACAGTACATGGAATAAATGGAAAACAGAAGCCATACTGGTTACTGTAGCTTAACTTTAGTAGCATACAGAACCACCCAAAAGCTGTTGATTTGAATACATCCAATGCAGTGTTGCAATAAAAGAAATCACAGATTTTGTGTTTGTTTGTTTGTTTGTTTTTTTCTTTTTTTTCCCAGTATACTGCACAGTTTGCGTTTCTTCCAGAAAAATACTTAGACAAGTGACTACCTTCCACATGAACACACGCTTTTATTGGGTGACAGTACTACACAAGGATTGAATGAGCTCATTTTCATAAGAGGGTAAGACACAGTAACGGGCCAATACATAGCAACTTAAAATGCTGTTATCTGTGTGAGTGCAATATAGAAAGCTAGCATAGTAAATTACTACAACAATTGAGTTCATTTATTCACTTCATCTGTTAGACTTCAAAAATGTTAATAGAGCATCTCTCACAAAAACTAAATGTGCATACACCAGCTGTAAGATCCTTACTGATTTCACTAAAAAAGCAGACTTACTGAGTGGAATATAATGAGATCAGAAGAAAAGAAGATGGCACAGTTCAGTGTTCTCAAAAAGCTATTGCAATTCCCTCTTCCAACTTAATGTTCCACATATAAATTTGCAACAGGATGCATAGCATAATCATGTTGTGTTAGTTGAGCACTACTATGATGTAAAGCAAGTGCCCTTGTTTTTCTCAGAAAGCTGCTATTTGGGTTTTATGCTGAAGCTGCATAGAATGGTTTTAGACAAGACAGATAATTGCATGGAACTCGAAACAGGGAAAAAGCTGTGCAATCCATTGCCCATACTGAGACTTGAGGAGTGCTCATACAACAGGCTAGTATTCCTTCTGTCATACCTGAATTCTACACTAAGGCATTTAAAAGCAGGTATTCTCTCAAATGAAACAATACACCAATGCTAGGTAGGTCCCAGTCATCCACAACCATATAAAAGTGAAAACATAGAACTCCGGGATGTTGTCCTTGAGTATCATATGGTACAGCAGAAAAGCTTTTCAAATAATTTACTATGCTAGCTTTCTATACTGCAGTCACCAAATAATTGAATGGTACTACAAATCAAACAACAGAAACTGAGGTGCTTCTTGCAGAGATCCAAAATAAATCATGACTGAAATTGTTTGTACCAAATGAACTACAAAAGTCACTTATTTTTTTCCAGTTTAATGTGTTTATACATTTTAAAAAGCTGAAGTAAATTAAAATTTTTGTGATCTTTAAAAAAATAGGAAATTATATGGTGTCTGAAACTGTCTATATTGCAACATGAACAGTGGTAAATTTGGAGTTGTAAAGGGCTCTGCAGGTTTTGCAAGATACTATAAATAGAAAGGCTCATAATTTTGGACAGTGCAATAAAAATAATCTACTATAATTATTCTTCTATAGTAGTAGAAATAAGTATTGTTTATATCTGTGAAAATAATGAATGTGCATAATACATTAATAGTCTGATTACTAGAAAGAGCTATAAAAGTAAAGTGCCAGTAGAAATTCAAACTGCATTTTTCAACACTTTAATTTAAAAAAAAATTCATAGAGTATATATAGTTTGCTTATAGACTAAAGTATGTCTTCATGCCCATGCCAATAATGATTCTGACACCAGTGCTGAGATACCAAAATTTGCTCTCAGTTAATGGGTGGCATTTTAATCAAATCAGCAAAGCTCAGCTGTTTCCTGCAGAAAGCTTTTCCAACTTAAAGCTCCTTTCTTCTGTGAGACTGCTATCAGTCTTCTCTGGTTTCTAACCTCCTAATTTCTAGTCTAGTGCCATAAATCAAGAGAGATAGTACAATGCTGCCTTCTGGGATAAAAGGAAGACTTTTTTTAATACATATTTTTCTAAGCATTTATCTATAGCTTCCCAAATCTGCATTTGGATGTCTTACGCTTTCCTTAGATTCCAGTAATGATCGCATATACTCCAAAGCCAAATGTTATCTGTATACAATGTATTAGGTAAAGTTGGTTAAAAAGTCAACAGATATCACTGCAATCCCTGAAACATGGTGGGACAGTTCCCATGACTGGAATGTTGCCATGGATGGCTGTACACTGTTTCAGGAAAGACTGACCAACAAGGCGAGGCAGTGGTGTTGCTCTTTGTGTGCAAGAGCAACTGAATGTATTGAGTTCTGTTTGGGGGGGGAGGGTAGGTATAACAGGTTGAAAGCTTGTGGGCAAGAATCAGGGGACATGCAAAAGGGGGTGAAACTGTTATGGGAGTCTACTGTAGACCACCAAATCAAGACGACATTGATGAGGCCTTCTACAGACAGCTGGAGGTAGCCTCTAGAACACACTCCTTGGTACTCATGGGTGACTTCAATCACCCTGATATTTGTTGGGAAGCCCACACAGCTAGGCATGTTCAGTCAAAAAGGCTCTTACAGTGCATCAATTATTAACTTATTAATGCAGGTAGTGGAGGAGCCTATGTGAAGAGGTGCACTGCTGGACCTTGTAGTAACAAACAAAGGACTGGATGGGGACATTAAGGTTGGGAACAACCTTGACAACAGTGACCATAACATGGTGGAGTTTAGTATTTTACAAGGTAGAAGCAGGGCAATGAGTACAATTACAACCCTGGACTTCCGCAGGGCTAACTTTGCATTCTTCAAAGATCTACTTGCAGGAAGCCCTTGGGCTAAGACTCTGGAGGGTAAAGAGGTCCAAGAAAGTTGGTCAGTTTTTAAATACCACTTCCTCCAAGCCCCAGATAGGTGTATTCCCTTGAGTAAAAAATCAGGTAGATGAGCTAAGAGACTTGCATGGATGAGCAGGGAGCTTCTGAAGGAAATCTCATGGAAGAAAGAAGTGTATAGCTCATGTAATAAGGGACTTGTCACTTGGGAGGAATATAGGGAAACTGTCAGGACATGTAGGAAGGCAGTAAGAAAGCCCAAAGTCCTCTTAGAAGTAAAACTAGCAAAGGAAGTAAAAGAGAACATAAAGGGCTTCTTCAAATCTATCCGCAGTAAAAGGAACAATGGGGGAAGTGTGGGCCCACTGCTGAGTGAGGCACAGCCCTGATAACTGAGGATGTAGAGAAGGCAGAGTTGCTGGATGCCTTCTTCACTTCTGTCTTTAATCCTGAGGTCAGCTCTTGTGAACTCCAGACCCTAGATGTAGGAGAGAAAGTCAATGCAGATGGGGTTAGTGATCTGTTAAAGAAATTGAATATACATAAGTCCACGGGCCCTGATGAGATGCACACAAGAGTATTGAGAGAATTAGCTGATATTGTCACCCGACCACTCTCCATCATTTTCGCTAGATCGTGGCAAATGGGAGTTGCCTGAGGACTGGAGGAAAGCCACTGTCACTCCAGTCTTCAACAAGGGCAAGAAGGAAGATCCAGGAAGCTACAGATCTGTCAGCCTCACCTCCATCCCTAGAAAAATGATGGAGCAGCTCATTCTGGAGGTCATCTCTGAGCACATGGAACAGAAGAAGGTTCTCAGGACTAGTCAGCATGGATTTACCAAGGGGGAATCATGCTTGACTAATCTGATAGCATTCTATGATGTGGTGACTGAATGGGCAGATGGGTAGAGACCGGTTGGTGTAATCTACCTTGACCTTAGCAAGGTGTTTGACACAGTTCCCCATAACATGCTCCTGAGCAAGCTCAGAAAATATGAGATAGAGGAACAGGCAGTGAGATGGGCTGAGAATTTGCTGCACATACATTGATACAACGGATGGTATCAATGGTGCCAAGTCCAGCTGGAGACGTGCAACTAGTGGAGTCCCCCAGGGATCAGTGCTGGGCCTGGTCCTGTTCAACATCTTCATTAACAACCTCAATGATGGTATAGAGTGTCTGCTCAGCAAGTCTGCTGATGACACAAAACTGGGAAGTTTGGCTGATACACCTGAAGGCTGTGCGGCCATTCAGTGAGACTTGGACAGACTGGAGAGCTGGGCCAAAAAGAACCTTATATATAATATATTTGGGTCTTACTGGAATTTAAATTCATATGCAGAAAATTTTAGTATGTTTGAGCAAGCCACACTGAAAATAAACCTCCAACCTTCTTATGTATCAATATAACTGAACTGGAAGGAACAAGGGGGTTGGCAGTATAATAGTACTGTTACTTGGTGTATTTTCTTTACATAGTTGATCGTTGACCTGCTTCATCAACTTTGAGGTTTTGTTTTCTGGCTGCTTCACTACTGATCCTCAGCTCAGACTTATCTGCATTACTACCATCTGTCATTGTGGATTCTGCTTCTGTGCCTTCAGGAGTCTCTCCAATGGGCCGCAGAAGTTTAGCATTCTCTTCTGGGGGGCGCTTCCAATGGGGCCTGCTTGCCATCCACAAAATAAGTGCACCAAATATAACGAGCAGAAGACCCAGACAGTTGACAAAAGTTGCCTCTGGTGGGGATGCACTATATGAAGGATTTTTCCTTTGAAAGGGGGAAAAACAAAAAAAAAACAGGTCAGTTGTTTTAAAGACAATCCTAGTCTAAAACCAGCAATCCCCTACTAGGTAGGAGGTCTTTTTAAAACAAAATGTCCCAATACTAGAAGGTTATTATTCTGTGGAAATTGAAGTGCAGTTTGCAATGAATAACCTCAATAAACAAGTGAAAAAAACATACTTACAATGAAAAGATAAGCTTTTCTGTGATTCCTGTGAGAGCTGTTGCAATCACTGTCGCAAAGATGGTAAGACCCGAATAAACATGTATTGGCATGAGAGCTGCTCGGAGAGAAACTGGAGCAAAAGGGAGCAGAAAGACAGCAAAACCCAAAAAAAGCTAAAGAAAAAACAGATTAATAATTAAAGCTATATGGGGAAACAAGCTGCCATTCTCAAGCAGGATAAATTTAATCATTAAAATTCCATTTTGATATCTGTTCAGGTATAAATTTGAAAAGTATTGGCATTTTTATTTCTGAATGTGGTTCCCTTCAAAACCAAAGTAACAATTCTGGTTTAGCACCTGGGAAGCAGGCATGAAATGTTTTGCAAATAATCACACCTAATACCAGTGTCTAAACTTATTGGTAATGCTGGTATTTCAGCTAAACTCAGTACTGAAAACACAAAGTTTCAGTGTCACTAATTCAGTAATATATTAAAGGTGTGAGTAGCTACATTTTTACAGTCTCTTCAAGTCCTGTTCTCTGCATCTGTTACAACTTACATGTAAATGAAGATCACAAGGCAGTGTAACCTTCTGACTTCAGGGGACTAAATAATTTTACCTTGTTAAGAGTTTTGAATAAATTGTATCAATCATTTGGCATTTAGAGCATGAAGATGTGTGTGGGTGGTGTGAAGCTATTTGGGGACCTGAGTCTTCCTATTGGCACCAATACTGTGACGGAAGATAGTCCATACTATGACATTTTCACTCACAGGCTTGCCCAGTCATACTGAGGTTCCATCCCTTCTTTAGTTTGTTCTACTGTTACTTACTCCTGCTACTAAATTAGAAATAGTACATGAGTTTGTATTTCATCTTGCTTTAACTTCCAGTCTCAGTCCTTGTTTTGTCTTTCCAGGATGGATTAAAGAGCCTGGTATTTTTCTCCCTGGGAAGCTTTCTAATAGACCATAATCAAGTCATCTCTTAATCATCTTTATATCTGCTAACAGTTGGAGCTTTTTAAGTCTTTCACTGGAAGACAGCTTTTCCAGCTCTCTAATTATTTTTCCAGGCTTTCTATACATTAAAAAAAATAATTCCATAGGAATTCATATTAGTGTTGCTGCTGCCATATATGGAAGATAATCTCTTACTAGAGAATTTACTTTTCCTGTTGTCACAGCATTATGAAAACTCATTAACTCATTTTGAGCTTCATGTCGGTTTGAGTATTTCCCTCCAGAGACACTGCTTTCCAAGAAACAGTCTCCATTGTACATTTCTGCCCTATTCCTAATGTCCTTGTTCTATACTATATTAACATACAATTGGTTTAAATACAGTATATGTATGCCATTGTTCCTGTAGGCATAGTATTATGTGACCATAGCCCCAAAATAATTTTTCAGTTCCGAGACTGACAAATCTGGCAGATGTCAAGTGTCTTCTCTAATAACAGAGATACTACTTTTTTGACTATTTTTTTAACAACAGTGCTCAATCATATAACAAACACCAGTCTCTGGCTGGAGTGTCCAGGTTTCAATGGAACAGAATCTTAGGACAGCCATGGTCTTTAGGCTGTTAGCAGTTTGGAGTCAGCCAGGGACACTGATCCAGGTTGGCTATGAGTGTATACCATCCCATAAACATCATGCTCAGTATAAAGGGGTCAGCTTGCTGAGCGTAGAGGGTCTTCTGCTTGGGCTCTTGCTCAGGCTCTCCATGACCCTGCTCCACTTCCTGCTCCTGAAGACTCTCTTCCCATTTACTGTGACCATTGAACATTTGCTGGGCTTTGTAAACTTTGTTTACTTTATACTGGCATTGGTATTCGTTTGGCTGTTTTATTATATCTGTTTTCATTTCAACCTGTAGGTCTCCTCCTCTCCTTTTCCCAGTCCCCCTTCCTGCATGGGGAGGGGTTATTGGGTGACAGAGCAACTGCTGTAGTTTAGCTCCAGATATGGGCTAAATGTAGATAGCTGATTTGGAGGAAGTAACAAATCAGTTCTGTTGATGAGACAGGCAAGGCATTAAATGCCATTGATCATGTTTATGGTAGCAAAATGAAAAGTACAATTAAGATCTTATTCACAATCCTTTATCTTAACCTCTAGAAAAAAAAATGTGATACTAAGTATAGTGACAGCACAAATTTCCCTGAAGTAACTGCACTATTAAGATAAGGGAAAATCTGAATATTAAGAATTAAGAATTCTTAGTTCTGAAATAAGAATTCATTAGCTGTTGTTCAACTATAAAGAATATACTCAATGCTGCAACATACTTGCTTTTTTCCCCAGATGTTAAAACTACTATTTCAGTACTATTTCCTGTATCTCTTAACCTGAGCAATGGCAGATAAAAGTCCAGAAGCCAAATGCATCAGCTAGGGATTTTTTTCTGCTTGAACATCAGAAAGTTATTTTTTTTTCCTTTTAGTATTTTGGCAAAAAAAAAAAAAAAAGCATCAGAATTTGAAGGAACAAAATTAATTTCCACAGTGTAATAACACAGTACAGGGAATTCAGAATTTATATACAGAAACATCACATCTGTATGTATGCACTGAATGTCAGGGCATGCTTTCTCTTTTTCCATGCCAAATGTAAAACATACTAAGTTATCTCATTTTAGATTATGGTAATTCTAAATCTCTGTCAATAGGAGAAGTTAAAAGCATGCACACAAACATGTATCAGTTCTGCTAATTTTTGAAAACTGGTTATAGTAGCTCATTCAGATGTCAGAGCCTTCAGATCTGCACTGCTTCATTTGTTCTGCCCATAAATAAAAGTTCAGAGGCCAAGCAGTGACTGCTTAAAATTATTATAGATGGGGAAAGGAAAAACAATTACTTCATTTGACAATTCCTTAATAAAAACTCTAACTGCATTTAAATATGCTGCCAATGAACCAAATCAGTTGCTTTAACTTCAGCAGTTTACAGATCTTAGAAGCACACTACTGTATAACTGAATAGTAAATAAACAGCCATTATCCCAGAAAATAAACACAGTATGCTTTAAAAATTTTTTTTTTAAGTCAAGGATCGAGTATTTTCACATTTACATGATAATCTGCCAAATCACAGAATGTAAAATGGGTATCCCAGTAGTTAGTGTACTAGTGAGGGCCTATTGTGCCTGAATTATTCAATACATTCTTCAAATTTATAACCTGTTGATAAATAGATTCTGACCTGTAGAGAATAAAATATAACAGCAGTCAGCCCAATCCAGCTGTGCAGACTGTACATGTTAGGAATGCTCCTGATATTGTGGTATTCAAACACGGCTACCATAGAAACAATTGCAAGAATCATAGCAATGGTATTTAATCCAGCATGTATGAACTTCATTAGGAGTTTGCTGCACTTCCAGGTCCAGGGCAACCTGTACACAACAATAGCTGAAGAAAGAACAGAAACAAGATTTTATGCCTTGTAGGATAAATTCTCTCAGTAATTCTCTTAGTAATCATGCATCATTCACATAGTTCCATTGCAAATTACAGGAAAACCCAGCTATTAATCCTCAAAAGAAGTCAGTTAAAGGGCTTTTTCTCCTACACACAGCATAGTATATTCCAAATAGACAACTAAGGCTTAAATACAGCGTTTAGGGAGATTTCTTCCTAATGTTAAAAATCTTAAGTGCGTTGCCTAAAAAAGGCCAGTAAACAACATGGTGCCATCTTCTTGTCATCCCTTAAATTGATCTAACAGGAATCCTTCATAGGAGTTTTGATTTCTCTGCTACTAGTCAGATTGCAGGAATAGAGCCAATTCTTATATCCAGAAAACCACCTATTGAGGAATAAATAAATACTCTCTTTGCCAGCTTTGGATAATGCTCTTCTTTAGCTGTATAGACATTATATGACTATGTATTGCGTTGATATTAATAAGACTACTTTAGGTGGGAAAGCTACTCAGCATAAGAAAACCATAATCTGACTCTTGAGAGACAAAAGGATTTGGCAACTACAACTCTTCCAGTGTTGTTATGTGAATGTAAGGAGATATTGCCTATATTTGCATTAATAGCTCTAGTTTTAGTCTAGTGTTTTGTCCAGTCTGAAAAAAAACTTCTAGTGATATAACTCCAAATGGTCCATGAGAATAACATAGCTTAGAGTTACTTCTTGCCAGGCTCTTTCCTGAAGGTCCCCACTGGTCCTTCAACTGTCCCCTGCTTGTCATATGACCCAGGTGCTTTCACTGGGGACACAGACACCATATTAGATCACTGAAGCCCCAGGTACATCTAATAACAAATCAAGTTCTAGGTGTGTAACAGCATATGGGTATATTCACACAAGGGACAGATCTATAAGAGGAAGTCTGATCATGTGACCAATAAGTGCTAATGCCCACATCCACGATACCTTGCCTGAGAAAAAAGACTGAGCTCCATTCATCTGATTCATTTACTGAAATTCAAATTCCTCATTTAACGTTTCTGCTTATGAAATTACATCCAAATCTTTATACATAATTAGCTATACTAAAAGAAAATAAGATTATATGAAGTTTTTCTTTTAAAAGTTCCTGTTCCAAACATTAAGAAATAGATATACACCAGAAAAAAAAATTGCCTGACAAATTCAAAGATTAAGAATTTACTTAAATCATTCTCATTACTTCTTTATAACCCTAGCTTTTTATGCAAAAAAGCATAGGTTATGGAAAAGAAACAGATATTAATTCTGTATGCAATTATTAATAACAACAAATGACAAATAAATTTCAAAGTTCCGGTTGCACATTTTTGTTTAGGTAGATGCGTGTCAGGAAACAGTACTGCACTGATAAACTCACAAAGAAAACACTGTTCACAAGTGAAATTTCCTGACTACAGGCAAATTTTAAATCAATGTATGCTTTTACATACTGTGTGAAAATATAATACTGCAATGAAAGTGTCCCTTTGAAAATTTAAATATACACAGCACTTAGGTAGTTCTCAGCTTTCTACTTTTAAAAAGTAACAATAGTAAATCCTACAGTACTAGGAAGATAGAACCCTTGTTTTTAAGGCAGTTTGACAGTAATTAATCTATATGACATAGGTACTATTCAGCACACCAAGCTTATGATCACCTCCAGGAGTTCCCCCAAAATTATATGATAGTCTCATATCTTGTTAATATTGAAATAATTGCCTGCATCAGACTATTAATTAACTTAGTACTAATGATTATTATTTCTAATTTTGTAAAGCAATTATGCCAAAAGGCCTCAAACAAGCCTCAGTAAGGATATTCCCAGTAAATCCTCCTTGCTCCATCTTACGATATGCCCCATACTATTGTCAATAACTGATTCCAAGTGGAGCAGAGTACTGGATTCTTTGTCTTGAAGCAAACTTGGTGTGCATAGGTCCTGATCTCAGTTTTCAGTCTTCAGTCTCAGAGGGTCAAGTACAGGCTAAAGTTTTTGTACAACATTCCTCTTTAGTGCATAAGATGCTGTCACCTAGCTGATTTAACTTCCAAACTCACTATCTAACTCCCCAGTCCCTCATCCACATCCAGTCCTCTGTCTGGGCCATGAATTTTATGGGTTGTTTCCTGTAAACAGAATGACAGAAGAGTGCAGACTAATGGCTTGGACCATGCTTTAGCGTGACAGTACGGTTCAGTTTCATCCTCTTTCTGTGAGGACTATTGTCTTGCCAATTACTAGGCCTAGCAAGAATGACACAGCCAGCAGGAAGACAAAAAAGTAACTTGACTGTACTGAATATAGAAAACTCATCAATGAATAATCACCATGGGTACAAATAAATCAATTACTTCACATGAAATCAACATCACCCCCAACAATTCCAACAGCTATATTCCACGACCAACAATAGGCAGAACAAATAAGGAACCGAGGTTTCCCATAGATAGAACAGGAAAGAACCAAGTTGACAGGTTAATCACATAGGATAAAGGTGGCCACACAGCCATCTTTCATTCTCTTAGCCCACATTTACAAAGGTCTAACCTGACTGGGGCCCAGTTCCAGGGAGAGTCAGGAGGTCCTTCCCCAGCCAGGAAGCTCTGTGAAGTGCATCCACTCCACAGACAGACACTCCTGACTCCCTGCAAGTGGTCCCAGCTTTTATCCCCAAGCAGACACCTGACCTTTGTCAACTCAATGCGGGACCCCTGGGGCTCATTTCCCTTATGGCTCTCCCTGCAGGGCCGGCCGCACCCTGGGGGGAAGCTATAAGGCAAACTCACCACCTCTTGATGAAGGGCTGTGGGAATCACCCATATGTCAACCTTAATTTGGGGGCTCAGGGTTCAGACCCCAGCATTTCAGCTATGTATAAAGTCACAGATTGCAACTTGAGCAGATCTGACTTTTTATCACTGTGAAAAGACACAACCTCACTTCCTCATCACCACTTATTTTCCACTTCTGTCTGCTTCCTCCTGCCTTTGTCATAACTGGTGCTTTTCTGACCAGCAAGAGGAAGCAAGACAATCTAGAGAACAAATGGAAGAGGAGGAGGAAGATTGTTTTCAGTCGTACAAGCTCTTAAAAACTGACTCAGAAGTGATGTGCAATTTAATCTCAAAATTAAAACAGCCTGGGTTAAAAGCACATATGCTATTACAACATTTATGCTGTAATTCCATCATAAAAGATGTTATACAATTGGATTTCCTCCTCAAATAGTGCTCTATTATCAATTAATTCCTTCTATATGTTCCTTCTTTTTAATTTTTTTTTCTTTGAGCTGTGGTAAACTTCTCTTTACTTTACATATATCCTTATCTACACAAGGCTTGAGGCAACATCCTTACTCTGTGACACAGGGGCAAACTGAGTTTCAGAGGAAAAAAAAAGAAGATGCATAGGAAAAGGCTGCAGAAACTGCCTTGTATTTTCTTCAAGAAGTCTATGCTTATATGAGAGAGTAGTTGGATCACAGTAAGTAGTATAGAGCTTAGTGAAGTCTATAGGTGTTTCTCGTTGATTTGTGGTTGAATTTACACTTCCCATGACCTATTGAGCAATATTATGTAAAACAAGTTCAAAATACTGTTGATTGCTCAACATTAATTTGTAACTTGAAACCACAAAGCTTAGGACACCTCCCCTCCCACTGAAAAAAAGGAAATTTGCAGTTTATGTTCAAAATCACAACATTCTCTTCATAGCCAGAACTAGACAGCCAGCCACTCCTCCTGCATATTCCAACCTCTGAGTGACTGACTGGGCTACTGCTCAAGAGGATGCAAGCACACATGTGATGTAAACAACATGTTCCACTGGACTGAATGTCTGGGTGTGCTGGACAAGTTTTCTGGCTGGACAAATGCAATACACCATTTAGGAGTGAAGTAAATATAAATAAGGTTATTAAAAGTGAAATTCTAATTTTGCCTAGACAAAATTCTACTTTGTCTGCTATTACAAAGAAAAAATACTCCTGCTTATATTTATACTGTAAGTTTCCAGAGGTTCTTTATTACTTAAGAACAGTAAAATCTTCCATGCCCTCTCCCCATGAGAGTCAGTGGTAAAGCTGTAGAATTTCCACAGTTCTCAGCAGTATTTATTTGCCCTTCTTGGGGACTTTACTAATGTTTCACTTAGCTCTTTTCATGTTGAAACAGTCAAGAATTTTGTCAATTACTCTATAAAAAATTACTGTTGGAAGCTGTTATCTGTGTCACATTTCCCCGTTAGTTTTAAAGCCATTAGCATAAACTGACACTCCCAAATGTCAGGATTTTTAAGGTACAGTCCAGTGCCTTTATTTTTGCAATATTTAGCTCTAGTCAAAATATATTCACATGTTAGATAGGCCCCTCTGTGGTGCTCTATCATTATCTGCTTTTTAAACTTTACTGAAACGACTGCATTTTTCTTTCCGAAAGTGATATCACTGATGAACTACAGGGTGTCTAATTTAGTGGGTTTTAGCCCGTTGCCCTAACAGCAACAACAGTTTAAACTGCAGTATTCCCGTTGGCCTCAAGGAACAACACTTGGATGTAAGACCTAACATACTGATTGTGTGGATGGAAAGAAAAAGACACTGTTCATGTTGTAAGTTGAAAGGGAGACATTTAAAAGTGAGCCCAAGGCTGTATTCTGTGCAATCAAAAGTTCATGCACTCTATAAAAAAACAGAACTCACCACTGCATCGTAATAATTTTAAGTTATTTAGGAAACATAATTAAAAATTAATTTAAAATCTATATATTTTACACACACACAAAAAAAAAAAAAAAAAAAAGCCAAGTCTGGGCTGTTGAATTGCATCTTAACGATGCTTATGATGCTACTGGCACAAACCCCGTTCCCGGATCTAGCTTTAGTGGCACTGGTCTTTCCTTTCTCCTCTTGGGATGTGGGAGACGGCCAAAAGAGAGAAACTTTCCTAAGGCAGCATTTCTGGTATTTCGCTTCCCAATTTGCATAAGTTCAGGCTGACTAGGAAAACACACCTCGCAAGCTGTCCTTACTCAAAGTGCGAGGCGATCTCAGGCCAGGGTAAACAAGTGCTTGCAGAAAAAAACATATATAGCAGTTTCGGCTTATTAGAAGAGACTCTTTGTCCCTTCTCAGGGAGCTCTGGCTTTCCCAAACCGCTCCCGCTGTCACCCGCT
>NW_008606118.1:71830-80035 GCF_000691845.1 Merops nubicus | reverse complement strand
CCTCCCCTGACATTGGATCGGGACAGATGCACATTAATTTTTCTCCAAACATTCTATTTTTGTGTATTTCGAAGGAAACAACGCATTAAAAAAAAAAATCTTTCCCTTTATAGGCTCACGAAAAAAGTATCTGCAGTCTTAGCTTTCTTGGGGAATAGATAGCCTATTGGAAACAAAACTTTGCTTGCTTCAGTTAGTGGGCTGCTGCCCTATGAAGTTTTTGTCTCCTAAGAACTCCGATAATACTTTCCATTTCTGGACTACACCAGCTTGGCTTTTCTTAAGACTGCCTAAAATCTGAACTTTCTACACACTGAATAACAGACAAGGCTTTTCCACTTTTTCTATGTGGTGCTCATCTATGTCTGTTAAGTCAGCTGTGAGCCAGCCATTAGCAGCGTGGGTGTTGTCACTAGGCTCACACAGCCCACCCAGCAGCAGTGCTCTTGGCTTTTTCTTTGGTGTAACCACTTTGTGTAAATGGCAAGGAGTGTGCAACAGCCCCACATGAGGCACTGCCCTTATCACTAGCTCACATGCTGACTATGCAGCTTCTCAGACACTTGCAGTTCCAATGCCCAGGACTGTTAAAGACCCTCCAACACTGGAACTGGTCAAACCCATTGAAAAATTATATCTGTTCCTCATACCAACTTGGCAAGTCGGGATGCAATGGGTTAGTTTTGATGCAGCAGAGCTTCATGATACTCAGGTAATGCAAATTGTCACTAAATAGGCACAGTGGTGCCCTCCAGCCCTGTGTGCAATGAGGGGTGAATAAATGCTTTTATGTACATAATAGAATTTTAAATCCTTACTTCCCATCACTGGAGTTTTTCTGAGCAGCAGCACTGGAAAGTCTTTACAGTGGAATCGCACCTCCATGAGTTACTTTCAGCGGTGGCCACTGCATAGCTGTGCACCATCTGTCACAAAGGCGGCAGAGAGGAGCATTGGACTAGCAGCCCAGGCTCCTTCGGGAAACATTGGCATTGGCTGCGTGGCAGAGCAACTGGGAGGCTTCACGAGAGAGGCGACAGCTTCCTGTTGTAACCTCCTGGGAAATGACAGGCAGAGCCCTTGCACAAAACAGATCTAGGCTCTCAAGGAGCTAAAACAGCAGGCAGCACAGCGAGTGAGAAGTTGTTGCAGGCAATTCTCTGCACTTGTATGAGACCTCCTAATCTGCTCTTGCTAGCAAAGGCACAGCCTATGCCTTGCAGTGCTTTTTCTCCCCACCCTCTCATACACTCCTATTAACAAAAAAGCCCATATGGGGGTAAAAAAGTATTTTGGCACAGAGAGCATGTTTGTGAAGCAATAGTAATATGCTCAACTGCTCTTATTGTTAATCAAATATGGGAGAAACCAAGTGTGCATCAAAAAGACAAACGGGAAGGATTTGTTGTAGCTTTAAGCTCTATCAGCCTGCATTCAGAGGAACAAACTGTGAATTTACAGTCAACGTATCCCTGCATTTAGTATACTTCACAAAGTTGAGTTTGAATCTTATGTGTTATGGGATACAGGTGCCAGGATAATTATGTATGCAATGCAAAATTAGCAGCAGTTATTTAGTGCCCAGCAGGGCATTTGACAGCTGTTTGAAACAGAAGCTGGTGATCAAATTGACTAGAAAAGAGGGAAGACTGGGAAAATCCTATAGGGTCACAGCGTAGGCAGGAGGCTTAGTTCAGAGCCTTGTGAAATCAGAGAGAAACTTCCACTAATTTTGCAGCGAGTTGTGTAGACCTTTAGTAAAGTCTCATATGAAGTGAGTAGGGACTGACAAGGAGAGAGAAGCAGGTATGAACGCTATATGGCTGGACAAAGGTCATTGCTCAATAAAGAAAAAATCAGCTGGAGAGACACTAGAGTTTTGTAGGGACTGGAGGAACAGCTGGAATCCTTTCAAGATCCACCAGAGACTGGTAACTTTAGAAATAGGACTGATTTTATGAAACTTCTTTTAGTGGAAGATAAAAAATGTACTGGCCAGTCAGAGATTGTTATCGAGGTTTTATCTTTAGTCAGTGGAGAGACAGGAGCAGCCACAAAACAATTCACTCCATCTACTTCTTTTTGCTGACAACAAAGGCAGACAAGATGACTATCTTATGCTGCACCAAAGCAAGCCTTAAAGAAGTAAATTTATGTACAAATAATGCAACTCAGTTGTTATTAAGCATTATTGCTTGAAAGGATGCTTTGAAGAACCCAGAAGATAATCTAGGGTCTACCTCTTGGAACCTGTTGAGTTTTGCCTCTTTACAGATTGAGTTGTGATTTTGTAATTGTATCTCTTTTAGAGAACGTTTACTTGAAAGAACAAAATTACATTCAACTGCACTTTTATTAAATAAAAGAAAAGCCATTTTCTGCAAAAGTGCCTATTTAGAAAACACTGACACTGTAATCATCATTTATGCTGGCTCTGCAAAGCTTGAATGGGTAGAGGCTTCCTAACACTAATAGCTGTGTTTAGACTTATTGAACACTTCAATCTAGAAAATCCTCATACCTTGTCCCTTTGTACTGCTCTGAGAAGATGTAGTAGGAAAAAAAATCTCCTAAGTGTAAAGCAAAGCCTTAAGCAGGGCATTTGGGATGGGGTGGTGGAAACTACCTGCAAGAACAGGTAAGCAGTGAAAAAGATTTTGTAGGTTTGGGTGTTGTTTTTTTTTTTTTTGTTTTTTTTTTTTTTTTTTTTTTTTTTTGTTTTTTGTTTGTTTTTTTTTGTTGTGTTTTTTGTTTGTTTGTTTGTTTTTTTGTTTTTTTGCTTATTGACCTGTCAACATTGGAGATACTTAGAAATTATATTATACATAGCAGAACCTAACTTTGGACAGATGGATGGATCGTTAGGGATCATAAATCTTCCATCAGGAAGGAGCACTTCAAACTCAGAATACTGACATGGTTTAGAGAAGTACAGCCTTGATTAACTTTCCAAATATCAGCTCAATGGGTATTAGAAAATTGAGTATACAGATAAATCACTCTGCTGTATTATATTGTGCTGGTTTATATTAGAACAGAATGAATTCTGTTTAGTGATTTTACTTTCCAGCTCAGTCTCCTCTAACTGAACTTTCTGAAGCTAATGACAGATTTTCACAGACAGTGTCTGCTTCTAGCGGTGATAGTGCTTGATGCTTAGAGTTACTACCAAGGATTGCTGTGCAGAAAGGCTCTTGGTTATACTTGCTGCTGTGGAGATCAAGGTCACTGCTAAGTCTTGTGTACCACGTTGGGGATGCAGTAAGTAAAAGGCTGCACCTGCAGGGAGGAGTGGACAGGACAGGTGACCGTAGACTGACCAATGAGGGTTTCCATCTCATGTATTGAGTATAAAGCTGGGGGATCATGAGGGTCAAACTCTCTTCTTAAACAAGCGGTATCCAAGGAGGACTCTGCTCTGCCTTCAATCCCAGTCCGTGCTTTGTGGAATCCAGTTCCAGAATCCAGCTCCTGTATCTGGTTTCTGTCTGCCACTGAGTCCAGTCTGGGGCTTCCCCAGTGCCTGCTCCACAGCATCAGTGGTGATCGTGACATAACTGCTATCAAGGGGCTTGGGTTTGATACTGGTTTTTATTTTAATATATTTTTATGTATCCCATTTTATTTTTATTATTTTCATTAAAATTGTTTTACTTTTCTTTTCTAATCCATAAGTCTTTCTCCCTTATTCCCTTTCTCTTCCCCTTTGGGAAGGGAGATGGGTTAACAGAGAGCATCTGTTATAGATCAGGTGAACAGCCCTGACCCTAAACTGTGACATATATGCAGCATTTGTGTTATATCTAGAACTAAGCCACAATCATCCTTGGATGAACTAAGATTTACCTTGTCTGTGCAGTCTGAGAGTTCTCTAACACACTGAGCAGATGGTTACCTTTCTAGCCTCTGCTCAACCAGCTCAGCCTTTCAACTACATCTCAACACTTCCTTAAGAATCACAGTTGTTTTTTAATATCACAAGGACATGTATACAGATGTGTTTGGTATTCTTCTACTCAGAGACCAATAAAACAATAGGACAGCCATTCATCTTGGCCAAAAATTCTGTCATCGAAAATGATATATACGTTGACAAATATTTTACACTTACACTTCTTTTCTTACACACTGAACTGCGAAATATCTTCTTTAATTTTTGGTCTTGAATATGCAGGATATTGTAAAATCTTGCTATTAAGAAAAAACTTTAACAGACATCAGTACAAGAAGCAAAAAATATGACTGTGTCATGTTAAAAGATTTTCTAGTTTACAGGGTTAGGAAAGAAAATGAAAATGTTACTTAAATGTAAAATAGAAAACAGTGGTATAGCTGTTAATAGTCAAATAATGTTAAAAAAAATGTTATGAAGTTCACATGCTTGGTAAGGCTAAGTGGTTAAGCATTCCAACTAACATCAAGCAAAATATGTCTGTATAAATAATGGAAGGAAAAGGTTAGAATTGAAAAGAATCTCATAAAATAGAAGCTGTTTCCACATGACATGATGATACAAGACTCTTTCAGATATAAGGCTCTGTGATAATCCTTGAGGAGTGATTCCCTTTAATCCTACTTTATGCCCCTTTATTTATATATTTTCTTGCTTCACTTACTTGTAACAAACATTAGTACTGACAAAAAGCTATTTTCATGATGCACTGGATCATGATCAAAAAAATAACACTGTTAATAAAGTCCCATAACCAAAATGGCTTCTAGCATTCTTCATTTCCCTGCATAAGCATAGACTATACTTCCGAAATTCACAGGTGTTGATGCAGTATGTCTTCTTTATGCCTCTTGCTAAGCATAAAGTCACTAGAATGATAAGTCACACTTAAAGATAGCATCTTCCAAGAGAGATGAAATGGTTACATAAAAAACAGCTTCAGAAATCTGAGGAGAGAATTTGTCACAAAGAAAATCAAGAATTTAGCTTTCATTTTACCACTGAATCTATTCTGAAAAAAAAGTCACATTGTTTCACCAACATAAATCATGCAAGTACATTAGTGTGACCATCAGAAAACAGAGTAAATGTATCTGCTACACTGAAAAATGAAGAGCTAACTGGACTAAGCAACTGGAAAAGTGAACAACTGCCAGTTTCTGAATGTTGTGCCTACAGGTCCTGTTTCACCCTGCCTGCAGTCCTGGATCTTCATCTGTTTGTTCCAGGCAGCTGAAGACAAAACGCAAACTTGACTCTCACGAAGTGTCTCAGGCAGTGGAGTGTGGCTTGCAGACACTACTGCAGAGTGGAAAAACGATGCTTGTCAAGAAGCAGCGCTGCGTTGTGCAACCTAGGTTCTGCCAGAGATGAGGAACTCTATAATGCAAAAGTATACACTCCTACTCAAAGATATAAAACAATGTAAACCTTTTTTCTGAATGTGATTTTGTTATATGGATCATGCATAATAATTTAATCATTAAATAAACCAGTCTAAGGTATTGTTGGAAAACATAATTGTAAAATTTTATACATTTTTATCTTGCTGAATTATAAATCGGGTGAAAATCATGCCTGTGCTGTTTTCCTGAATTTTATCATTCCTACATATAATCTTTTCATATACCTGCATAGATAAACAAGGTACTGACACAAACAGGTTGAGCCTGCATGTTTTCAGGCCAGGATTTACACCTCTAAGGCAGGTGGTGACCTCATATGGAACCATGCAGAGGCATAAGTGAGATAAAAGTCCACAGGTTATCCTTCAGATAGTATCTTTGGTGAGTTAATACATGTCATAGCACAGAAAGAGGGCGAAGTGTGCTAAACTCACAGGAATTAAATTGGCCTGCTCTCTTAAAATCTTTACATAAAATGTCTGGTAGATAACATGGCTACTTTAACAGTGACACAGACCTCTCTCTCCAGAGAGAGTACTGATCTTTGTGTTCAGCCAGGTGGAAGCGTTACCACAGCATTCCTTAAAGAATTAGTTGTCAATAAGGTAAAAGCATTCTACAGTAAAACTTACTCCCCGATAATTTATCATTAATTTTCCTCCATCACTACCCGTTAAGAGCTCTTAGGTCAGCCAGGAGCTTCAGTGTGTAAACTGGCAATTACTGACCTGTCGGTCTCATGATGTCTGTTTAAGTCAGCTTAATTTGCAGAGACTCATTTCTCTGTACGTATGCCAGGCACTTACCGGATGTTGTTTAAGCACTAAAGAGAGTTATACACACGATATTTGGGACAGTGATCTGTTTGCTATTTATATTTCAAACTGAGTCAAGCTAAATGGATTTTTGAAAGCCTCTTAAGGAAGATTTAAAGGAAGAAACAAAACCCAAGAATAGAATACACAATGAAAAAAAAAAAAAAGGTTGTTTTTTTCCCCCTCAGTAGTAATACACCTCAGTTTACCTACTTGGCATTACACTGGTCAAAAGAAAATATTATAATGATGACAAAAAGGAAGGGAAGGAAAGCTATCTCTACATGGGAGATGCCCACTTACAGCCATGCTAATGTGGTGATTTTGCCTTAGGGTTTCTGGCAGTGCAGACAGAAACTGCAAGTGAATTTCTAACAAAAGGCTAGCAGCTAAACACTATAGGAATGGACTTGTGGCTCCGTGTCAGAAACAAGGATATCTGAATTGCACTAAACTTACCAAAACACATGCAAGGAAGAAAGGTCCATGAATTTGCATGGTCAGGGGTAGCATACACTTCTCCAGCCATGGAAATTCTTTTGACTGTCATGTCTTCCTTTTGACAAAGCTGAGCAGTGTACATTTTCTGGTCTCCAGGTGAATTGCTCCTGTTTATGAGAAAGCAATGTGATGGACAGCAGGGCTGAAAGCTCAATACAGCATTAGCTCCATTTATCAGGAGAAAGGATGCACCGAGAGTCTGCAGGAGAGCAAGATGTAGCAAAATATCTTCCCTTGAAAAGGGCAAACACTAACCCTGAGAGTTTAAATCTTTAATGTGACCGGTTAACCACAAACCATCTGAGGCTTGTTGAAAATATGCACCGGTTGTCAATTTGAAGCATGAGCTACTGACATGCATATGTTTTCACAACCTGAGGCTTTGTTTTCTAATTGATTAAATAAATATCAAAGCAGCATCTCTTGAAAAGTATTTGTTGAAAAGAATGCTGAGAAGAAAAGTAACTTCATTTACAACCAAAATTACATGACACTGTCAAGAAACCTGCATGCTGTACATGAAGATTTTTAGTAAATAAGGTTCATAAATTGTTAAATGCATTCTTATTAAAATCGGTATATTTAATATGTTGAACATAGTTCCATTTTTAGCTATATTATTACCTTAAATATATTTAAGTATCAATGTGAATCAATTTCTTTGAGACACAAATGAGAAAACAACACCAGAGTAATTGACATTAAAGGACCCCAGCGATTGGGCAGAAATTCCCTAAAAATAGACATATATCACAAGGCCACAATACCTTATCAGTGAGATATAGCATTGCTGTTCCTTTGTTGTCTTTAAGATTGCATATAACATTCAACTGCCAAGCTGAAAATGATCTCTTTTCATTACCTGTTCCAGAAGACTCTCCAAAAGCTTTGATATAAACATTGATTCCTTTGTGTCAATTCTATTTCTTAAAGAGATTCAAGTTGTCTCAGAACACTTAGCTTATTTATATGATACTTAAATCTCATCCACCCACAAGTCACCTTTTTTCCTAAATCCTTAGGCAAGCGTGATTTTGATTATTTTTTTTTTTTTTTACAGAAATGGGCAATATACATTTAACATTATTATCACTTAGTCTCAGGTTTGCTTGAAGCGTTTGCTTCTGCCTGCTGAAGGGTACAAAGCCTTTAAAGTTCACCTACCAGTTTTTGGAGACTGTTTAAAATCCACCTTACTTAGCCACAATTTTGCTTAACATCTTGCATTGTTCCTTATTTCTTTCCCTGCCACTCCTGATGCTGAATTTGATGGAAATAGTTCTATAGATCATTATTTGAGGTGAAATTGCTACCACATAACCAGCATTACAACTTCAGATAGGAAAGAAGTAAGTGACAATTTGCTTTCTCTTCTGAAGGTGTTGTGCACATTGTTCAACTGCAGGCACTTATGGATATAATGTTAATTTAAAATAAAAATAAAATCAGCAGTCAGCCATTTTACAAGATACACTGAAAATGCAACATTTCTACTGACAGTTTAGGATTAAATTTTTGAATAACATACCCT
>NW_008606118.1:66080-71794 GCF_000691845.1 Merops nubicus | reverse complement strand
GTGAACGAAAAAACTGGTCCAGCAGCCACCGAAAGCAGTGGTCTGGCATCCTACAGGTCAATGTCCTGTGACTGATAGTCTTTGATGTGTTACAAGATTCAAGACATATCAAAGCATATGAAGGACATTAATAAGACATTTGTCCAGTGCAAATTATGCAAATTCTCCGTTTCTTGGTGAACTATCTCCAGCCTTTTCTTTACTGGGGTTACTGCAAAGGCGTGAGAGCTGCATAAGACTTGGAAAAGTTAATTAACCTTGAGATCTTTGGTTTTCTACCAAATGTGGATGAAACTAGACAATTCAAAAAAAAAAAAAAAGGCAAAAAAAAGGCTGAGATTTTCTTTTAGTGGTAGAGTAGACATGAAAGACAAAAAATAAGATCACATAAAATTTTCAAAAAAAAATGTGCTTTAACTCCCCTCCCCCCATCTGCCCAATGGCTTAAACTCTGTCCTGGCCAAAAGCTATTACAGTTAATGTCACTGATTTTAGAGCTGTTAATGGGCATGAAGATTATAGCATGAGGATTACAGCTACTTTCTCCTCATACTGTTTGATTTCCATTAGCACACTTTATCATCAGGCTGTATCTAACAGAAAGTGACAAAATCTCTGACAGTAAACCCTCATAATTTTGACTCATATGGAAATCAGAATGCATCTCCCAGGTGAAGCAGTATATTCATTTTCCCATGCACCTTGCTAAACACAGTATTAATTTTCACTTGGTCTAAATACTGTACACCTTCAACTTATGCAATTATTTGCAAGTATGCTTGGCAAGTGCTGCAGACTCTTCTATTTATTTCACTACATGGAATGTATTTCATCTTCACCTGCTTGTATTAAAATACAATCTAACAATACAATTCCAGCTCTCAAACTGACATTTCATTAATTTCCATAGACATCTGAGCATATTTTAAATGCTGACTTTGTGCATAGTGAATAGGATTTTTTGGCTTCTCAGTAGTTTTATGTGTAGCTTTCTCTGTTAGAGTGTGTAATGTCAAGATGGGGCTGCAGTGCTGAAACATCTTTAATTGTGAAACACTACTGTTCATATCTTGTGATGTCTGCTGGTAGCACACAACACACAACATATGTCACCCCCTTGCCATGAATGAAAACTTACATTTCTTCCCAAATGTACAGACCATATTTTTAAATAAGTCAGTAATGAAATGACATGTGCATGGATTAGGGTCTCAGCACTCAAAAATGGAGGGATTAGACTCCTAGAAATGTACTACACAGATCTCACACAAAAAGAAACCCAACACTTGTGCAAGGTCCTTTGCAGGCAGCAGGGTGAAAAAAAGGATGAGGGGACAGAGGAAGACCCTGTGAGCAGCACGAGGCCGGACAGCAAAAAAGCCCAGAGGGGACAGTAGGGCTGAAACCCCTGTGCTGGAGCTTTCTTTGCTTGCTGCACTGAGTGCTGCTCTGGCCTGGCATGAGCAGGCTGGTCTTGCATCTGGTTCAAAAGAAGTACCTGCAGAAGTGACCATTTGTGGCTGCTCAGGTAGCCCCAGATGTGGGCCAGGTCACATCTAAGCAGCTTGGTTTAGCAGCTCTGCCTTCCTGTGGCCATGAGAAAGCCTCCAGAAATGACTTGTAAAGTAGCAGCGGTTTCTGTTAGAAAGAATAAATTCCCTGACAGCAGTAGATATTAGAAAGGATTAGGTGTCTCCCTGTACCATGTCTCACTGTACCACCATCCACATTCCCAGACTGGAGGCGAGAGTTTGTGCAGACATTAAGCACATTTTGCAAAAGGATGTACTGACCACGCTCTGATGGTGTCCTCCTGGCTGACAGGAACAACTGAAGCCACCCAGTAAATGCCATGTCCAATTTGTGGTGTGGGAAAGGTGTGACTTGGTCTTAGGATGCTACAGTGGAGGCAATAAGACTGAAGCTTTTTGCAGAAAATTACATTTGTGGAAAGGCTTGGAAGGAAGTATTTAGAAAGATGGATCAGCCAGGAGCATCCTATGTGAGCAGCTAAATGAAAGGTCAGAGGGAGCAGCTGGACACAAAGTAGAGTGGGGAATTTTTTTTCTCTTGCTTCTTGTTATTGCTCCACTGAGAGCTGCATAGTCTGGCCAGCACTGTGGGCTTTAGTGTAAAGGCTGACTCAGCTTTTAAATCTATGATCCGCAGCTATAATATATCTTCTATAAAAACCTCATCAACAAAAATCTCAGTGTTTCTCCAATATATTCCTGTCATTCTCTATTTAAAACTCTAAATTAGTATTTCTAAAATTCGAAAGTGATGTTTTGGCAACGATGTAATGTGAGAATGACAATTTTCCAAAGCCGATCTCATGCTGTATGCCTGTTAAATTGAGGTACTGTGCTCTGCCATGGATCCCCTTAGTACTTACTATACTCATTAAGCTAAGGGAAGAAAAAATCAAGCTCACAAATCAATCTGAATGTTTAATCTGAATACAGCACAATTTTGTGTGTGTTTATTATTAGTCTTTAACAAACTCATTCAAAGCTTGCTTATATAACAATTAAAGAATGGACATACGTTCAATTCTATCAGGCACAGAAATTCATTGCCTAAGTACTTGTAAGTTTGTTATGAAACAGCTCTTATGGGACCTCAGCATGGATTTCCTAGAAGTAAACTGCCTCAGACAGTAAAAGAAAATAGACATTTTGTCCCAAGATTTTCAAATCAAGATAGTAAGCAGAGCAAATGGTCAAAATATTCTGACACATTCAAAGAATACTAGAGGAATATTTACCTTATTTAAAAATAAAAAAAGTCACAAATTGATTAAAGTAGGTTATCTTCCCACAGACTAGGGGAAAAAAAAAAACCAACAAAACAAACTGTTAAACAAAACTCTTTTTTTAAAGATAAGATAAATGTGGCTAAGAGCTTCAGAATCTGCATACTTCTCCTGTTTGATGATGCCTTTTATAATGTATTTTACAAAGAACTTTTGAGTAAATATATTTTCAATGACGGGAAAAGTACTTAAGTGATGTAAAGATCCGTAGACATGAAGTCAGCATTGTTTACTATTAAACACATATATTTCTACTTAGTACACCTAAAAATTAACCTTACCTAATTCAGTCAAGGAAATCTGCAACACATTTTTCTCTATTGAGATCAATTGGAGGTGTGAATACAAACTAGCACATGCATGGCCAGAAGTTCTGGGTGAAATATCTTCTGATGGACATTTTTTTCTGTTGCTTTCGCTTTGATTACATCATAAAAAATGGTAATAAACCTACCTAACCTTAAGCCCAAAGCAAAGTATTAATATTTTCTCCTTCACTGAACTGATCTACATCTCCCCAGAGGTATGACAACTGATTTGAAAGGCTTCCTTCTTGTGCTGACATAAGGAGTGCCACCAGCCTCATGGCCACAGCCTCTCAAAGTCATCCTCAGTGGAGTGGTATACACCCCGAAGACGACTGTGTAAAACTGCTCCCTGATATCCTTAGACTGCATATTTCTCAGGGTCACTTTGGTTCTTGGTTCAGTAAAATCGACGTTTTAAAATCCTTCCATAGTTCTAAGAAACTCTGAACATATGCACACAATCCTGCCCATGCCTTCCTAGCCTGCTGCAACATGAAGCCAAACAAGCCAGTGCAGACCACAACAGGCAGCCGCCGGGATGAGGTGGGTGCGTGTGCACCCACTGGATAGTCATAGTCCTCCCGGAAAGGAGGACTAGGAACTTCCACTAGAGATGGATGTAACTCTAAATGGATGGATGTAAATCTAAAGATCTTTCCAGAAGAAGCACCATCCTGTCCTACCTAAATGTAGAAAAAATGTCACTTGGTAGGAACATAAATACAAGTTGCTGCTCTCATTTCTGTTGACAAGGAGAGAAAGGGTTAGTTACTTTTTTTTTTTCCTTTGCAAATTGTGAGTAGCTCACAGACTTGGAGAAGAAGTGAAAATTGGTTTACTATGAAAGCAAAATATGATTGCAGTACTGCTCTGCTCACTTACACAATGACAAGAACAGGATAAAGCTGCAAATCTATTCCCAAGGCAAAGTGGATTCTAAGCAAGAGGTGGTGGCAATAAAGAAATAATAATTTAAAAAACCTTAATAGGAATCTGTAAGATGCATATGGCTTAAACTACAGATCTTGATGAAAACACAGGCAGTACAAAAGCTTTCAATGGCATTGCATAGTCTGAAAACCTTGCAATACTCGGCATTAAATTTAAATCTCAGAAAACACATTAAAGGCGATTGTGTACTAGCCAGAAAAAGCAAACTGTTCCTTCCTGGCTCTTGATGAGTCATGTGAATGATGTGGTAGAACAGATAGTGCACTAATGGTCAATGCTTTATGGAAGGCTGCCTTGAGATGACAACAGTACTCCATAATGTGTGTATTACTGTTCAGAATTTTTTTGGGGAATGCAAGAGGTCTTTAAAAAAAAAATCTCCAAACTTTACAGTGAGTACAAACAGATATTTCTAAGCTCATTCCTAAACAGCTGTGATTCCCAGACAGGCTCATAAAACCAGAAACAAAACCAGAAAGAGATAAAAGGAGAAGATCATTACATAAACATGGAAAATTCAGCTTAAAATGTAAGGAGACGAAGATCCTAATATAGTCACATAATGAGTTCATGTGGGTGTTTTGCAAGTGAACTTCTTGAATGAAAATGAAATCAGAGCAGTTATGCCAAAATATAACTAATTTATCAAAGTAATATCTAAAATATTAAATAAAATGTGTTATTAGCAAGTCAATATAGTATAATAAAGGACATAATACATAATTGTATACACTGTATGACTGTTAACATACTGATGAGATTTGTATACTCTGGGCTACTTTTGTATATCTGAGTAATGATGTTTTTAAAACACATAATCTGAAATTTTACATTATCACTTTCAAGAATATGGATATTTCTGCTCACCAACTAAGATTAGCTGCTGCCTAGCAGGGTGAGAATAATTCAAATTGCATTCTTTGCTTCTGTAATTATTTTAAGTGACTTCTAATCAGGATTTAAGGACCATGCCTATACTCTCATTTTTAATTATAAACTGAGGTTTGAAGGACTTTAACTTGACTCAAGTGGCCCTAGTGTATGCAGCTCACGACTGAATCATGTTAGCCCACCAATTATTCCATTGCAGCAAGGGAAAAGAAACCAACCTTTATTTTTAAAGAGAAATTGGTCACTAAATATGTCACTCTCAAAATCACAGTGTCTTAAGATCTACTTTATATAACATGATGTTTTTGGAACAAGCCAAAACAATAAATAATTTCAACTAAATCTGCAAGTAAATGCATATGATAGAGACAAGTTTTGTTTAATGAGAAATGTTCTACTGATTAAGAAAGATCTCTTTAACTCAATTTCCAAGATAGGCTTTCTGGCAGAATTAGTTTTAAATTAAAGCTCACCAGGAGCTGTATGCTATCGCTATTGAATTTGGAAGCCATGAGACTGTGGAAGTTACAGATTTTCCAAAGAAAATCTTAGGCACTGGGTATGTAGAGACAGAAGATGACTGCGGTGTAAATATGACATATTCCCACCTAACCTGGCTCTGTGGGGAGGCAGCAAGAGGGCAGAGCCTTTACTCTGGAGCCCCTTTATGTGTGTTGCCGGTCCAGAGATGCCAGGCCCTTTGCCTGGGCACCACAGGGCAACTCTCTCATTGCCAACAGAGTCATCTT
>NW_008606118.1:59246-66049 GCF_000691845.1 Merops nubicus | reverse complement strand
GGAATGCAGCACATTTCCCACTAGTCTGAAAGTTAGAGTATTCAGGATGTTTCAGAGATAACCCAGCCTCTCCCAAAGAAACATTTTGTACACAAGTCAGCTAATAAAAGGTCAAAAATATTTTTGCATTATCCCTTCTCCACATATATTTTTAATGTTCTGACTTTTCCCAGTGCCTATGCTTGCTATGCTGAGGCAAGGGTGGCCTCACCTGTAGGAGGTGAGCTGTGGTCCAATTGAGCACACAGTCGCCAAGAGCAGGAGCTGTGGTAGTTCATGGACAAGCAGCACAGTCCCAAGGAGGGAGAACAGGTTACTGATCTACCCTTTTGCAGAGGTGAGAGACTGAACCATACAATGCAGGGAAGGAAGACAGGGAGAAACCACACTCAGAAGAAAAGTGTATGGAGATTCCCACGGTGGGTTATGCTGGAAACTTGTGGATTGGAAACAGAAGAAAGGTTCCTTCTTTGTCTCCAGAACTGCAGCTACCAAACGGATGTATTGCCCTGGCAACAGGTTAGGCAAGACTAGTCAGAGCCATCATCAGACCCACCCGAGCATCAGTCAAGTATGGCATACTAAGAGGGAGAGGCAGATGTCAGCTTCCACTCACAGAGGACAGTCTTAGTTGCCAGCCTGGCTTGGTGTCTTGGGAATTTTGTTTCTTGATCTGAGTTATAGTGGAGAGACTGCCACAACTTGTACTGTACAATTTAAATGAGACTATTTCTCATCTGCCTTATTTCTCTTTATTTCTCTAATGATTACTCCACCAAGAAATTCTTGAGTTTGGAGGTAAACATGATCAAACCTGTGGGCCTGACTCAAAGCTGTTACAAAAATAGAGTGATCTTGACTTCCCTCTCACCTCATTAGAAGACAAACTAAATTAGAAAGTCCATATAAAGGAGACAGAGTTGTTCCAGGACTTGTCTCTTTGCCTGTGAGTGATTAATATGTAAAGTCTGATGAAAAACATTTTTTTCCTGGCAGGTGAAAACACAGATACTAGGACCAAATTCATCTCTAGTGACAATTCATTAGGCTCAATAGAGTTACACTAGGACAGCTCTTAACATTGTTTCAATCCCAAAACATAGCAGAAACATCTTTGCTTTTCAATGAATAAATATTGAAAGGGTATTTTTGTCTTCATTTACTGAGATTGCTTTAAAGGAAATAATTTACAAAGTGGTGAGACAATTTCTGTTTATTCAAACAAGGCTTTTATCCTCACACACCTGTGTCTTCTAACTCAGAAAATTAATTAGCTATGTTCTGCTAAAGATAAAGTAGCATGTTTTTAACTAATTATGCTGAACATTTTAGCAAAGTGTTTCCGAACAGGAGTGTAAAACACCCATTTAATACAGTAATCAATAAAAGCATCATTTAGTGTCACTTGCTGTAGGAAGCCAGTGAGGTACCTCTCCCCTGCAGGATGTCGACTGGAGGTCAGGACACGGAGCTTATGTTTTGAGTTCTTTGAAGAAACTCCTCTCATACCCTGATTGGATAAAATTGTTTACTTGAGCTGCTTTGAAGCTTAACCAGTAAGAACCTTACACTGACAGCCCAGCTGGCTGTGAGCAAGTACAAAACATTTAAAAATACATTTTGGGTGGTGAGTGGCATACTTACCACCGCTCTACAATTAAAAATTCTAGATTATTAATGTGTCTGTCAGTTGTTCCCACTTGTTTGGCTTATCTTTATTTTAAGACATAGGGAAGACTGAAGTTCTCAGTGAAAATTCTAGCCAGGCATCTCAAATGGAGGCGCACTATGGTGAACAGCCAAAAGTCCATTATTCCCAACAGTATCCAGGGCAGAAGTTCTTTTCAGCTGTGACAGAAAAAATCCTCAGTAGTTCTATGCTTTTCAGTGGGGATAACACAATTTTCTCCCCGTTCCTTAAAGGAAAAAATTCAATAGGGCAAAGAAACTGATAGCACCTATAAGTCTCACTTGCTATAAGCCACCCATCACCATCTTGATGCTCTAACAATGCACTAAGAATGATGCAGTTTATATTAATCTACAGTGGAGAGTTAGTAAAGAAAAACTAAGCATTTTACGACCATACTCATACTGGTTCATTTTCACTTTTGGAGGGATTGACTGTAGAGACTGATGATGCTTTGGGTTTGCCAGGGGCAAATTCACAAAAAACTGCTGAGATTTTCATGCATTCTTATCTGATAGAAAGCATAAAATACTACCTATAAAGTCCTCCTATTCTTACATATGGATACAATTAATTGGAAAGCTCTGAGGAGATTATAGAACCCTTTTTAATGGGCTCTTCTCTGATGTAAAGCATGAGCAGGCAGAGAAGGTACAGGACTGAGGCATGGTTGAGAACAGACTCCTAAAGTCTCTGAGTTTACACTGGTGATCTTTTTATTCTTTTTCTCTTTACCATATAACCATCCCCACAAGTTACAAAACAAACAAAAAACCAACCTGAACACCCTTAAGTGGCAGAGGAGACAGAGTAAAAACTGGAGATATTTTTTTTACTGTCTTGTCCATTAAAGAATATTTTGCCTGTTTTAAATATGCCAGTAAAGTTGAAATGTCAGAAGTCCCCTAGTGAAGATGGAGTTACATAAGTGTTCATGACAATATAATGTCATATTAGCTATGTAAAGCACAGGAAAAACGTTATAAAGATCTGCATACCAGTATTTCTGAACTGTGACTTTTCACAACAGGATTATGCGTTTATATATACATCCCACCAAAATGATTGCTTTGATAAAACTTACCTAACCTGAAAACTGTAAGCTGTCTAAAACTGAAAACATCAGTATTTTCCATATTTTCTGATGCTGTATGTTGGCTCAAGAGTCCTAAGGATGAAGTAGAAGATGAAAACTTGACAGTGTGGTTGCACTTGTGCCAATTTTTTTTGGCACAGTCAGGTTTTTTATTTCTACAACACTAGATTTTTTTTTTAAATGTATTTATTTGCTAAGCTATTGGTATTTCCCCTAATTTTTGACAATGCTGGTCAAACCTGTGTTCTTATTTATGTGTAACAGCTCCATTGCCCTGCTGGGAAAGTGAGAAAGGCAGCAAGTGAGCATATTTTCCTACTTAACTTCTAAAATATTGAACATTTCGGATGTTCATGTCATTATAAAGCAATAAAAAGAGGCCTCTTAAAAATAAAAAAGAGAAATGAAATTTAAACCTGCTCCCAGTCGTGTTAGTTGTAGAATATATGTTTTTATTAGCAACTGCATCAGGCCAAGAAAGTCAATTTTGATCCTTTCCAGTTCCGTCTGGAATCAGAAGCAACAATTTTTTTGTTGTTGTTGCTGGTGGTGGTTTGTTTGTTTGTTTTCCTGGCTGCCCTTACTCAGCTGAACAATTCCCCTCAGCAGTGAGATGAACCTTTCAGAAGTCATACCATCCACCAAATTCCTGGAGCTGAGATATAGCAAGATGAATTTAACTGCATGATGTTACTCTGTTCTGTTTCTTCTACCTTTCAGGGACAGATCCTGGCTCAGAAGGGGACTTTAATTCAATTTGGATTCTATACTAAGAACCTTGTATATAGCCCTTTCAGCAGTGTTCCTTTATGAAAGAAAGCTACACCTCAATGGTAACTGGTTACCATGCAGAAATCAAGTTATTAAGACAACTTCTTTTCATTTATTAATATTGTGGCCAGGAAGTGGGTGAGAAAGACATAAGTGATTCAATTTCAATATGTATTCCCTCTTTTCACTAATTTGAGAGAGAAAGAAAACACCAAGAATTTTATTTTTTTCCCAAGTTCTGCGCACTCTTTAATTTGGATAAGATACTCTTTCCTACACTAGACTCGATAATTTGGCTTTGAGCACCACATTCTTCAATGTAAGAATATTAACATCTTTGTATACCATTTACTAATCCTCTCTATTTGCATTTCACCATTGTACTCCTTACAGTCCCAGTCAGACCGTGTTCAGATATTGCCCAGTATTTTCTTCTGCTCATAAAACATATATCCACACCATTAGTTAAGCCTAAACATCTCTTCAGACCTGTCTAATTGTGGTCCTAGGAATTCTAGCATCATCAATAACCTCTCTTTTTCAGTTTATGAACAGGCACTCTGGAGAAATTCAGAAATGGAGCCATTCTACAGAAACTTCCAGACAGAAACAAGACAGTCAAGGGTGGTCTTGTTATACACAGCTATAAGCAACTGCTATCATTTGATCTGCAGAAAATACAATTTCTGTATATATTAACTCTCTTATAGTGTTTTAGGGCTATACATTTTTAATTTCAAATTATGGACTCTGCCTTAATCATTTAATTAAACATATAATCGGTAATCATAATCGATTCATAGGTGTTCTATATTATGAGTAAATAACATAAATGACACAAAAGCAAAAGGAGCAAAAGACATCTGAAGACTACAGCTGAAAACTATGAGAGAAATACAGAGCAGATTTATTACAGAAAAATAATACAGCTCCAGCTTTTCTGTACAAGTCCTAGTGCAGTTTTCCCTTCATTGCCAAATCCTTCTGGATGATCAACAGCAGAAACATAGTGAAACTCTTCTCCTTTAAGCATTTTTCTATTCTCTACATTGATTCATTCCCTCCACCCCAGATCTTACAGATCTGCATCAATATTCATCTGTATTTATTGATACAAGCTCTGCTGTTTCCATTTAATTAATTGGTTTGGTTTGTTTCAACACTGATTGACTCAAATCTCAGCCTCCATTATTCTTCCCTGCTAGCCATGACAAAGCTCTCATAAATTTGTCCCACTCACAGAAGTGACAGATCGTTTTTCAACTTCATTTCATGTTACATTGTGCAGGAGAAGCTTTTTGTTCCCTTGGCCAAGGGCAGCACTTGCTAACGACACAGCATTTAAAAACCAAGCAACAGCTTCTGGTTTTGTTAGACCAGGTAGCCTCCAAAATAACTTGACAGAGAGCAAGGCCTGAAGCAGATTGCCAAATAGAATACAGTTTTGGAACAATTGTAGGAGTGTTTTTTTTTCTTGCATAAATTTCTTTGTTATTAGATAGAAAATATTTCTCTTAGATTCAGTTGGAATACCAAACTAAATATGTAGAGGGTTTGTAGACATCTTTCTTCTAGATTGAAAAGAAGAAGTGAGAAGATCAAGGTCACACAACTGACAATTTCAAAATGAGTTTTTAGAGAGCTGACCATCAGCTGAGTTCACTGATAAACATGATTTTACAAAGTTTTACACTATCATGAGTGGACAGAACAGAGCAGTGGTTGTGATGTGATTAGAACAATTAGATGCATGATCTGTCTCTAGCTAAGTAGCAGATACCTAGTCCTAACTGCATCTAGGATACTTATTCCCAGCTCCAGCTTTTCTGCTCAAGTCCTAGAATGCTGTTTTCCCCACAAAACCAAATCTTTCCTGATGATCATGAGCAGAAGACATGATAAAACTCTTTAGCTGCTGTTAGCTAACTAGACGCTATTTCCTTTTTAATAGGGTTTAGGACAAGGATAATCAGTCTATAGCCATTACATTAAATATGAGCTATCAAATTTCACTTTCTCCCTGGGAACTTCCATTCTCCTCATGCTCTGTAAAACTCTAGACAGCTCTGGAGTAAGCATCCTATTGGGAAACCATCAACTCAGAGAGAGGTGAAACAACAGTACTGTCCAGGATGTTTAACATAGGTGACAATGAAAACCCATCTGTTTGTTGGAAGTGATATGCTGTTAAATTTTATATACTTTGATTTTCTTCCATTTTTACCTTTGGGAAAAAGTACTGGGCAGGGCCACTTTCAGCCAAAGTTGAAGAATGAAATTTGAATGCTTCGACAAAGCTGCGAACACCTGAAAACAACATCAGAATGATAAGTATTTTCCAAACAGCTGGAGTAGGCATTGCACACATTGCTGCAGTTGAGAAATGCATTATTTCTAGAACAGCTAATGGAAGAATTCATGTAACATTTCACAATGCTAGTAGCAATTATATTTGCTAAGATTATTCCTTGCTACTTACCCTGTTCAAACAGCAACACCTTCTTCCTTCAGGCAATTCCAGACACATTAGAAGGACTGAGAGTCCTTCATGTGCCAGCAGTACTACCAGATGGACCAAAACCTGAATGTGCCCAATTTACAGAGGAAAAAAAGGTCCAGAGAACTGCTAGAGGGAGACTGCAACTGAAGGGCAGTGTTGTACCTGAAGAGAAAGAAAGTCAGTGAGAGAGAGAGAGCAAGAGAGAATAGGAATGGCAAGGGAAAGCAAGAGAAAGAGAACGGAAAGTCCAATCACACAACAGATGCTCTCAATTTAGCTGCTTAGCTCAAAAGACAATGAATAGGCAGGGACAAATTTTGGGAATCCTGATTCTCTCTGGCTAACCTTTTTAACGGCAATATATCTGGAGTGAGGCAATTCACGTTAGCCAAATGAAGATTTTGCTGTATGACAACATTCAATGCCCTGGGAAGAAAATGCACTTGATATCAGAAGATAAACATTTTCCTTTTTCCTTTCTCCACACCATCTAGAGTTTAAAAGTTAATCCTTAAGCTTTTCACTAAGTGTTACCTTGTCTACACTGATCTAATGTTTCTCCACTCCCACTGATACAACCATTTTATTAAAGACTGGATGCTTCTCTTCTCTTTACTGGCCAGATAGTATCTCCATAATCCCTAGTACCATCTGTATTGTACACAGGTCTCTGATGGTAGCAGAGCTGACTGACTCTCTGCATCACGTGTCTTTTGATCACACAACACAGGAACTTCAAATGTGAT
>NW_008606118.1:46728-59215 GCF_000691845.1 Merops nubicus | reverse complement strand
AGTGTATTCGTAGAGAAAGGTAAAGAGACACAGTCCAAACGAAAATTAATTTATCCTGCCCAAGTCCAGTCTTTCCCTGAGGGAGAGCAGCAGAATAATACAGAGACAAGCTACTTCCCTTTCCCAGAACCACACAAAGCACAAATAGAAAAAGTCCTGTGAAGTCATACAGTTCTCTGACTTATCACTGTAGATCTGTCCTTTACAGGATATTGTACAATGCATTTTTACCTTACACAACCACTGAAGCAACCAACATTTCCCTTATGAATTTGTTCTACAGTCTACTATGTCTCATTCTGAGGAAATAAAGGGATAATAATTGCAAAAGCTTGCCACCTGTCAGATTTGAAAAGTCATATATGAAAAAATACATATAAAACTACATTAAAAAGCCATGGAGTGTAACACTCCAAAGTTTAGAAATGTGGAAATTAATACTAGAGTACTCTACCATATGCACATCTACATGGATATATTCTCCAATTATATAACTATATACCCTTTTTATTCCCCTACCTGACCCTGCCTCATTCAGAATGGACAGAGCTCAGTTTATGAGCTGCTTGTGATTGCTTTGCCACCTCCTCATTTTTCAGGTTTTAGTTTCAAGCACTACACAGAAAACAAACTCTTCTGAAGATTAATCTCCTTAAAGGCTGGTGCTATTCACAATATCATTTGGATGTTTCACACACACTATGCTCAGAGCAACACTGGGATCTGCTGGGAGTGCTGTTAATTCCATCTGCCAGCCAGAGAGCCCAGGTATGGAGTCTTGCCAATGTTTGGTGTTCGGTCTGAACCCCTAGATCCTAAAGGTCCAAAATACTCGGACTTAACACACTATAGTATCCACCCCAAGTGTAGCTGCTACTGCATCAACTACAGTGAAGCGCGTGTAGCACTCCAGAAATCAAAGCAAATGTCCCATGTCAGGCTCTAGAAACCAAGGGATGAAAGCAATGAAAATCAATGTAGAAATCTGGATAGAACAACACCCTTGACTCCAAAGACCGGCCCCAGTTCATTTACAGGCTTCTACCACATCATGCTCCCTGTAAGATTCACAAACCTGCTGATTCACAAAACCTCAGTGGAACCTATTTCTCATTGCTTGAAATAAATGTGTATCTACTCAACTAAAGAAACAGGAAAAGCTTCAGACTTACCAGATGGACATTCATGAACATCCACTTATGGGTAATATGTGCAAAACAAAGGGAGTTGAGTTCCAAGCCTACTTCAGGTGAATGATTTAACAGTTTTAGGCAGAATGGAGCAAATGCAGCAGAAAACACTGAGCTTTTTCAGCTGAAGAATGCTGTTCATTAAAGTCATTATAGTCATTATAGTCAACAGCTGGTTAAATAATTTAAGCCAAATTTCCCATAAGTAAGTGCATGTTCTAGAGACTGGAATTCTGGAAAAATACCAGTGGCAGTGCTTTTGGCAGTGGAACTCTGTGTTGTACAAGGCTTAATCTAGGTAGGTAGGCTCTGAAACAGATACTTGATCAAACAAGACAAGCAAAAGAATGGCAATTTGTGAATCTTGACAACAATTAGTTGTAAGTTAGATAAGTTGTTATTCAACACTTTCAAGACTTACGAGACTTAGCTGGAATAGGAAAATTATTGGCACAAGCATAGATATCTGGATACTAGGGGTGAGGTCCCCCACTAAAGGTGTGGAAAAGAGACAAAGTTCAACACGATGTTCAGGCTGACATTAGTCTGTGCCACCATATTCAGACCCGTTGCACAACACTGTTAATGGTTTACTGTAAGCAACACATTTTTGTTCATGTCTTTATGTTGTTGCTGCTTGTTTTTTTGGAAACAAATTCTCTAACAGTCCCAGCTACATATGTAAGAACTCTCATCCAGAACAGAACTGGACAAAACTTTTGGCTTCTGATCTAGATACCACCATTTTTGGCCTGAGAAGCAGCACTGTCTATCACAGACAGCGACAGCAGTGTGTATCAACCAAGTACCAGTGTGGAACACTAAGGAAGTAGTGTATTTATACTATACTACAATATGTGGTAACATATGTGCATTAGTTTAACCCTCATGCATATTTGGTGTCAGAGGTCTTAGCATGAGTTGGGCCCTTCTTGTGTCCCTGATTAGGTACAATCACACGTAGAGGAGATCATACTGCTGCTTTCCTATTGTTATCTATTCTAAATAGAGCAAACTGTCATGGGTAGCATATGCTGCAAGCACATCTTGGGTGCAGAGCCAGGCTCTATAGAAGAGTGTGCTTTAATGGGAGAAGACTTTGATGCTTGGTTCCTCACCTGCTCCAAGCTTGATTCAGTGTGCTCATTCTCCTCAAAATACCTCTGCCCTTTGCCTGATTGTTCCTAAATTACATCTCCTCACTTCACTAGTCCCAGAACTGCTCTAATTTCTCATCCTGCTCCTGGTACTTTTGCATAGCCAGCCCTCCTCTACTCTTCAGCACTGCTGCCCACATTTTCCTCTCCTCATCCAGTCATTTTGTTAACTAGTCTCACTCTCTGCTTCTTGTAGCTTTATTGTATTTTCATTTTCTTCCACCCTAGGTTTCCAGTTATCTTCTAAACTTTTCTGTTCCTGTTTTCTTCTTCAGTCTCACTCCCCACTCTTGCTGCCTGAGCAGTTGCTGCTCTCCCACTTGCACCTCTTTTCAGACCTAGTTTTCCTTTTTTTTTTTCCAATTTCATTTGTTCCTAGATCACTGTCTAAGCTGTTTGGAAGATCAAGAACACTGCCTGCTCTCGTGGGTTCCTGGTCTCATCCAAATATGTTTAAGTGCCTCTGGCAGGAGCTCCATGCCAAACTCTGGATTTTGCTCCTCAGTTTGACTCACAGTCTAAGTTCCTCACTCTGCCACCCACCTCTTCAGTGTCTCTGTCCCAGCTCTCTGTTGTCCCCTGTGCGTCTGAACTGGTTAGCTTAGTCTTGCAAACTGTTGGATCAAAGGGCAGCAAAAGAACTGGAGAAATTCACATCCCATCCAGTGTGAGTGTGCAGACCATGCAGCAGTCCAGAGCTGCAATGGCAGGAATAAATCCCACTTCACATTCAGAGAAAATGACACTTTGAGGACATTTATATGCTGGAATTTCAAGATGTGTGAGCTGTCTACATTGACTTATCAAGTGTGTAGGGGGTTTCATGTATAAAGAAGTTACTCCTCACTAAATGCCAAATCCAACTCAAAGCCAGGAAATGCTGGAGTTTCTAAGCAAAAAGATAGTTTTGACAATGTATATTCTCTCCAAACTTCCTCTACACTGATCTCCCTCTTGAAAAAAGGAAATTGTTTTTTTTAGAGCCTTAAACATTCTTCTCAGCATTCTAGTAAACTCATCCACAACAGAAACGATACGTTAAAGAGAAAAAATCACCAACAACCTGTTAATGTCTCCCACAAAGAGCAATCATCTGAAGATTGAAAGTTGTAGATCAAACCACAGAACTGGGTATAAAAGAAACTTTCCCTTGCATGCTGCAGGAGTAACCTCTTATCTTTTCAGTGGAGCAGCCAGTAGCTTGGGACTATGATGAATACTCATAACAGTGGAAACCAATCCAAAGCACAAACACTGGAAAAGCAATATTCAAGTCATTATTGTCTTTGATTTGCTTTGCCCTATTCATGTCAGTTTAGCACACAAATGGTGGCAGTTACAAAAGTTCTACTTGAACAGAATGAACTGTATTCTGAAGGCAGTATGTGTGATATTTTATACCCACAGACAAGTTTATCTAGTGTTTTTCTACCTCTGTAAGGGATATATTGAGCCATTTTAAAACAGTAATTTTGGTTGTTTCCCTTGTAAAAGTTGTGGGTTTTTTTCCCCACAAGTTTTAATTAAATATAACAAGAAAAATAGCAACTGGGTTAAATAACATGCTGTGAAGGTAAAACTATACAGTAGTCAAAGAGAAATAATAATGTTAGACCTCAAATGCTAATGACATGCTATGAAGGTAATGATCAGCTGATTAGCCATTTAATTTCTCATTTGAAATAAAATTTACATACCTAACTTATCAATTCAGATGTGACATTAACATTAAAATTAAATATGTGGTTTGGTATTTCAGTAAATGACAGCAATTGGTTAAATAGTAATAACACTAGCCTTTGGGACAAACTTCAAGAGCACACTGCCTAATCATTTCATTTTCAAATGAACAAAGCCTGGTCTGAATGCCCTGCTTTCTTACAAATATGCCTAGAAGGGCTTGTTGTTAACTCTGGAGACTGAAAGATTGTGGCTGCAAAAATGAGTCCCATTTATTATGTCAAAACTCAAACTCTCAAGCAGAAGGGTACTGTTCAGACAGCACAGCAGCTCCTCAGAGAGGAGCAGATGCTTTTGGTATGGTCTATATAGATCTGCTCATCAGGTGCGTCAGGCCTCCACGCCTCAGTCTTCCCAGCAACTAATAACTTGTAGGACTACACTCTCAAGAAAGAAATATGAACATTTTAAGCAATTTTAAATGAGAAACATCCTCCCTTCCCTGAAAATTAATGGCTTATGCAATATTTAATTCATTATTTTTAAGGAAAATGGGCACTATGGATAACACGTCCATGAAATCTGCTTTGCTGCCAATGCTGTAGAATGACTTCAGGAACACTGAGAGTAAAATTCTGCAAAAAAATAAAGATAACTCTTCTGATGCATTTTTCAGTACTGCTAATTAATGCGTTGTTGATTAGGACCATGTGTCTGAGAAAACTACTTTATGACAACTTTCCCGTTATAAATTCCTATTTATAAATCTAGGAACAGACACTAGGAACATTGCAATCCATCATGTATGGAGTATCATTCTGCTTTTTAAATTTGGTTGAGAAATAGTAAAGAAAAGCAAAAAAAAAATTTTTTTATTCTTTTTTAACCAAGAAAATAGAATTTGACTTCTCCATAGACAGGTTACTTTTTCTTCCATTTTCTCTTCGTGACAAAAACACTTGCCTGGAATGTTAATTCACAGAAGAGAGAGAAAAGAAAAACAAAAACCTGGCAGATTGGAATTCTAACTGCTACTGCACATTTGGAATGATGGAAACACAGCCTAAGGAGATGTAGAAGCAAGTCATAGTGCAAGCTGTGCAGCAAAACGTGCACGCAGAAATCACATAGCTATAATGTTGTGATATAGGGCTGTGGGTTATCACATGATTATCTTTGCTAACAGCATATATATATATATATATATAGTGCCCAGGTATATGTAAGGATGGGGCACATATTCTTTGCCCTGTGATATTTAGGGCTTTTAGTCACTTTTGTTGCTGTTTATTGTGGTTATTTGCCCCATCTGCAAAGCAATATGCTGTGTGTCAACCTGCGAAAATGATAAGAAATCACCACCTACATAAATAAGAACATAAATGGGACATTTATGGGCTGAAAAAATAGACTGAAATGCTGCATTAGTTTTGCCTTTATTCCTTACTGAGTTTCACATGCTTGTTTTCACAGAATTTACAGTCTTTCAGCATAGAGCACTTTCTGTGTTGTCAGTCTCACAAGCAGCCTGCAGATTCAGAGACAAGGTTTGCTGTAAGCTTATTTCCTTTCACTTCTTAAGTTCTTACAAAAAACTCGTCTTTTCTACATGTCAAACATTGCCGTGCCACTGCTTCATTTTTTCTGGCACATATTTATCTCAAAATGGTGTATATACATTCTGTTTGCAGTAAAAGAGAAAACCTGGCTTTGCACAGACGTGGAGGATTAAAGGAAACATTGCAAAATAGAAAGCAAGGCTGCCCAGGGCGTGCACAGTATTGTGCCTTCTGGGATCTGCACCAGTCTTCTGCTAATAGCAGACCTCAGCTTTTGGCAGCAATTATGAGGGTAATTTCAGAAAGAAAAGTGCTGTCAGAAAACTGTAAGACTAATGTATTTTGAAATGCATGTTACTCTTGGAGAATATTACACAGGACATAGGTTTGACTCCTAGACTCCCCCTTTGAACAGTGTTGTGGAAAGAATCTAGACTTTGACTCTTAACTGTCAGTCCCTCACATAACCACCCCAAGGGGCACTGATTAGCAAATCTGAAGACTACAGTGATGAAGTGAATGTTGGTGGCACACATTTCATCACAAAAGAGAGTTAAATATGGCAGCTATGCTGTCATTCCATCAAAGGATGAGGGAAAAGCATGCACTTTGTTTTTCAGGACTATTCAAATGGTGAAAGTTTGTGGACACTGTCCCTTTCGTTAAATTAAAACCCATTGAGCTCATTCAAACTCTGACAGTCAGGTGATGAGCTTATGTGTCCAGTTTTCACTGGCTTACTAAGCAACAAAGTTGTTACCGTGGCATAAGAGAGCCACAGTTACTCCGATGTCATGCCTGCTCTCCAACACTAAGCCACCAGAAACTGCTGGAGACACTCCATTCATCTTCTCCCCAACAGCCCTAACGGCACTCTTGGAGCAGGCAGACAGCATGACCGACAGCAGCCCCTAAGCTACTTTAATGTATTTCACAGGCACAGACTGGGATTTGTTACCTGAGGCTCAGGGTTATGTGTCAATGTCTTAATGCCTCTTCCTTCTACTTCAAATGTGCTTTAAGCACTGTTCCACTATCCCATAAAGTTAAGGCCGAACTGCAAGCTATTAGTTACTGCCTGGAGCAGGAGCTAGCCATAAGCAGTGCACAGGGAAGAGCTTAGTACTGGGATTATTTGCCACAGCCCTGTATTCAAGTGATTTTTGCACCAATAGGGATTTATTTCCTTTATTTTTTAACTAAACATTTGCTATATAGATCTGGCAATGTAGTTTTTGTAATAAATAAAAAACTCATGATGAATTTGAAAACAAAACTTGATAGAACCCTATCCAAGGGAACTTGTGTTTCTTACAACGACAAAAAAATGACACCTTCATATTTATATTTATTAGTAATAACAGGTAGCATCACTATTCCCTGTCAATGGTATCAGATGATTTGCAGAGAGATAAAAATAACTGTTGATGAATTCTCACAACAAACAGAGATAGAAACTAGCATCCAGAACATGGCTGATTTATTTAAGGTACTGTAATGAATCAATCTCATTACTTCTGTTAAATTTCTGGATCCCTGGCACCCAGACCTGGAACTGAGCAGCCCAGCCACACTGTAATTGTTATGTTTTATTCCACAGCAAGATCAGAAATGTTGCAGTAAGCTCAAATAGAAGGACAGAACAGTTCAGTGTTGTATTAACCAAGAAACAGGACTGACACAGCCACATAATGCCCAGGATCATCACATTTCCTAGGACAGCCAGATTTACATCAGTTAATCATCATCAAAGTTGTGGCACTATTCAAACTCCTGTTTGTCTATAAATTTATTTTATAGATTCATTTGACAGCCAGTAGGGTAATAACTACATTTTTGGTCACTGATTTTCCCACACACATTTCTATGACCAAAAGATTCATGTGCTCCCATTTCCTGTTTTAACCCTGTTGCCTTTATTTTGAGAGCATCCAGCTGGGTGCTCATTTTTTAATTTGTCCTGCATTTTTGGCAAGTGTTGACTGTCCTGTGTTGACTCTTGTCATTCCTCACTGGTCATGAGTAAGTATGGAGGGAGGCTACCTCAGACAGCGGAAGTGGTCAGAACTGCATTTCTTAATTTAGGTGATGGTACTAAGAGAAATGACTTGCAAAGTGATTTCTGTGCTTTTTTTGCAACATAGCTGCATCTATTGCAGGCTCAGAGAAGGAGGCAGCTGCTCAGGAGATAACGCTGATGGATTAGTGGAATGAGAAACTTGTTCCAAAACCAGCTTTGCTGCTGATCCTGTTTGTCACACTTGAATGCAAAGGAGGTGGGAAAACATTATCCTTCATCACAGCTGCTACAGGTGGGCAAGACATACACTAGGTTGGGGGGGAGGGGGTATTATAAACTGATCCTTAATCAAATATCACCATAATTCTCTTACCATTATCAGCATGCTCCTCAGTTTCTGTTTCTTCATTTTACTTAATCCATTTTATTTTTGTATTTCTTCCTGGTTCAGTCCCAGCTCCTCTTTGGAGCCATTCTCTTCACCATTTAAATGACATGTCAAATGCATGACTGCAGGAAGAGTGAGGTATTACTTTTCAAAAATATATTGAGGGTTTTAAGCCCGCTGGTTTTGCCTGGCAAGAAAACACCCCCAGCGGGACCCCAGTAGTACCTCCAGGGTGGTCTTCAGTGAAGAGGAGGACAGTGGCGAGTAAAGGAGGGATGGGCAATGATTGCTTTCTTCCAAAATAAAAGGTTTTAATAACATGAAAATAACAAACAAAAAACACCTGAGGCAGGCACTGAAACAGCACCCACCCCAGGGGGAGAAGCGAAAGAGCATGTGGCCTTGGGGCCAGGGGCTTTTAACAGGTAGGTAGGTGGGTTTACAAGGCATTGTCCTGTAAGGATACATGGATGGGTTACCTACAGGTCAGAGGTCCAATGGGTGTTAGGGGATTGGTCTTGTGGTGGCTAAGCCAACCACAACCTGGGAAAGATGGAAAATTCTGGATGTGTGCCCATGTTTGGGGACAAAGAGGCAACAGAAACCTCTGTCTCCAGGAGGCGCACTGCAACAGCGAGGAGTCAAGTTGTCAGAGAACCATGTTCTCCTCCATGCCTGCAGTACTCTGCCACTCCTCGATCTGGCAGCAGTGCCTACAATAACTGCCTTCTTGCACTTGTGGTTTCTTTTGCATAACTACAATAAGGAACACCCACATGGAGCCATTAGTGAGTTCAGCAATGGTAGCAGTAAGCAATTTCTTTATTTCTTATGAAATATTATCTTTTGGGAAAAAAACAAACAAACAAACAAAAAAATAACCCACCTCAAACCCAAAGCTGCTACATAACCTTGGCTTAATTGTTCAGTATTATGTTTTCAAGAATTATTTAAATCCATTTTAAATAATAGCCTATTGAGTAGATAGGAAATATTCTGAGAGTCTGCAAAACAATTTGATTTTAAGGAATTACTGAGTCTTTAGAGATTTTAGGGAATCAAATTCATTATAACCTACTGATGTCAGATTCATACAGAATAAGGAAGAGTGAATATCACAACAGATAGATAACTGGCATTTCCTCTATGTCACACATTTTATTGCCTTCCCTAACACACATTATCCTACCTACCTCAAATGAAGCTAAAATAAATTCATAAAAACAAAATTACTGGAGGAACTCTAAGAAATACTGATATAAATTACTGAGACAACAGCATATGCAACCAGGCTGCAAAAAACAGAATGGCTGAAACTGCTGGTTTGAAAATGCTCGTATAGGTCTTTTGGTTTCCTAACTATAGGAGACTTATGAAACTATTGCATAAAGACCATGAATTCTGTGACAAAATATTTTCTTTTAAAATTGGAGGTATGTGCTTTCTTACTCTATACTGTTCTCGTACATACAAGCTAAAGTTTTAGATCACATTGCTGTATTACTTTGAAATCAGCACAGTAAATAAAGCAGAACTTTATCTTCAGGAGTAGCTCAGAGACCAGAGACAAAGTTAATATAATTCCTCCTGCATCCATCACTTCACTTTATTTAAAGAGCCAGTTGATGTAGAAGGAAAATGAGAAGCTTTTAAGAAACTGGATATCTTCATTATCTTTTTGCTAATTTGCTTTAACTTCTAAGCAACCTCATGTAGAGACATGAAATTGCATGATAAAACACCTAAAATACAACATAGACAGTGTGCATCACTCCACTTGACTATTTCTTTGAAAATAAAGTCAATTTTCCTTTCTGTTAAAAAAAAAAAAAAAAAAAAAAAAAAAAAAAAGCATTTATTGCCTGGACTGACATATACAAAAGGTTACAAGTACCAGTTAATAAATTTTAGCAGGGACACAGTATGCAATGCTCAAAGAAGAAATTAGCATGTCACTTATTGAACAAGATAATATTCACTAGATGTGTGGGTATCTTTTGTATTCTTCTCATTCCTTCGCTTTTTCACCTCTATTCTTAGCCCTTTATACCAGGAGAGAGACATGAATTCTTATCCACAAACACACCTTTGTAGTTCCCTTTTCCCATTTAAATCAACAACTTGTAACAAGCAACAGAGCTGGCAAAATTTTTCACAATCTATGCCCTCAGTTAACACCATTCCAATGACATACATGCTAGGACGGATTTCTTCCTCCATTTCTCTTAACGGGATCCAGATCTCTTAATGGGGTGGAATGGATTCCTGAGTTTGTTCTGCCAACATGTGCAGGCTCAAAATGTAGCTTTTTCCCAACCCAGCCTGCTGCTGATTGTGCTCTCTGTCTGGATATTCCCCACGCTGCCACCAGAGCCAAAGGTTCAAGGACAAGCAGTTCAGTGCCTGCATTGCAGGAAGCCTCTGGTGGACCACAAGTTTTTCACTGTGTACCAGCTCCAAAACTAAGGATCACAACTGTTGAGGTCTAAATACGGCTACCTCTAAACAAATCAATCTTCAAATAATTTCCTAAAAAAATCTTTTGATAGGCTCTTGCAGTTTCAAAACTTTATGGCTCTGTGACTTTTTATAAGTAGAAAGTCAATTGCTTTGGCTGAAATTTGAATTGCCTTCTTTGCATTAATGTCTAACAGTAATTAGCAAAAGCATCTTTAAGCATGCGACTTCACCTGTGGAACAGTTTTGCTGGCTTGATTATTGCTGTTCTAAACAGATAAAAACATTTTTTCTTAAGACAGCATTAGCTGCAGAGGTCTGTACTCCACACAGATGAGGAAACTGAATTTTGTTCTTTCTTATTCCCAAGGATCTCTGAAACCTGTTCAGGCTAAACTGGCAATTAATTTGTTGAACTGAAATTCATTAAGTGCTCAAATTGCAAACACACAGTTGAGTATTAACAGTATATGAATCATATTTTGCTACTTTTTGCAACAAGATAAATTTCCAGTTGAACTCAGTAGGACGAGTCACACTGCCTAAGGGAGCGATTCTTTAACTCAGGGGACTGAATCAGATTCCTTTGTAACTAATATTCCCCCAAGACAGTAAAACACTGAGGATGAAGTTGAGATAAAATGCTGGTTAAACTACGAGTTCTGGATTATTTACTGAAGGAATTATTATGTGTGTGGTGACCTGTCCTGTTAATTCATTTGTCTAAGTGAGAAGCCTACAGCTAGTATGACAGCACACAAGTGACACAGTCAGCTGGGATAAATACCTGTGCACATATGGGCACTGTCTGGCATGAGATTCATACTGGATGCTGCCAGGACCATGGTGCTATCCCAGGCTCAGACCCTTCTGTCAAGGCAAATGAGTTCCAGCATACCTACCCTTCATGTAGAAAACACACATTTCCCTGGCTCCCACCGGCTTCCTCTGGAAGTTTCATGTAACAGCACTGGGTGCAGTCTCTAAGAAATGCAACAGAAAGGGTCCAGGGACTTATAGATCAGCCAGCCCCACCTCAGTCCCTGGAAAGATCACACATCCTATCTTTTTTTTGATTGTATGTCCAAACACGGAAGACCAAAACCTTTAAAGTTGTTATCAGCTTGTGATCAATGGATATATCAAGGACAAATGATGTTCAGCAAACCAGGGTGCCTCTTACAATAAAATGACTTGGGAGGGATGTGGATATGATATACCTCAGCTTTCAGACAGTTTTTGACTCCATATCCCACAGCATTTTCATTTGGCAGCTGACGAATTGTGGACTATGAGAAATGATAGTTAGATGGACTGAAAATTGCATGTACCTCTGAGCTCAAAGAGTGGCAATGGGTGGCTCAGCATCTGTTTGGTGCCTAACAATGAGCAGAGTACCCCAGAGGTTTCAAGCTTGCTCATATTGTTATATTAATGACCTAGATGATGACCTAGGATGTACCACCTGCAAATTTATCAATGATGTTAAACTAAACATAATTTAAAATGATTAAACATCATTTAGTTTATCAATTATGTTAAACTAAACTAGTCACAGATGACTAAAGGATGAATTGCAGTTTGAAAAGAAGAAGAATGATGGACTTTAGGTTGAATATGCTCTCTCACTGCAAATAACATAAACTGTAGATCAGCCTCTATTGAGAGAAATTGCCCAAAAGATACAGGGAAGTTGCTAATCCCCTCTGCCTGGAGCTTGTGAGGCTGCATGTGGAATAATGAATCAAGATTTGAACCACTTGATGGAGAGGTTTAGAGGTCTGGGCCACAAAAGGAAATATTGAGAGGTCTTTAGTCTGCTGAAGAGTCTGAGATGATCTAAGAGCAGGGAACAACTACTTGAAAGGTAGTAGAAAAAAGAACTTAGGGAGCTTAAGGTGGTCATTAGGAACAACTTTTCACTAGGAGGAAAAACTTTGCAGTGAAACCCTGAGTCAAGATGTGCAGGAAAACTCTGAAATGTCCATCTTTAGAGGTTTTCAAAATGTAATTACCCAAAATCATGGCTGACCTGA
>NW_008606118.1:0-46709 GCF_000691845.1 Merops nubicus | reverse complement strand
ACAGTCCTGCCTTTTTAGGGGAGAAATTGGACTAAATAACCTTCAAAGGTCTTTTTGAAAATCTGTGATGAGCAGTTTTATGTTCACCTTTCATTACTCTACGTTGACTAGGGATTTCTGAATCTATACAATGAATTATGGCTGCTCCATAGGATTTTAAGTTTAATAACTTGCAAAACACCTTTTCCATGGTTGTCTGGGAATCTTTAGCTCTGTCTCATTCGCCTGCAGAATGTGTATATTACCAAGACCTGGCTCCTCTGGTGAAAGCGTTGCAGTCCATGCAAATTTATATGCAAATTAAGATTACACAGACAACTTAACTGCTGGAACATCCTATATTTCAGAAGTTTGGCCTTTCAGCTCAAGTATGGCATACCTTTCTATAACAAACCCAGCACTTAATATCAGGAGTGTCTGAACTACATACTTCCAGAATAGACATCTTGCAGCATACTTGCTTATAAGCTACCTGTTGCTCCATGGTGTGGTGCAGAAGAATCCAGTCCACCAAACGGTAATTTTAGGCTTTTCACACACATAACACCCATACATAGAAAGAAGTGAGGAATGTGGAAACCTTCCCATGACAACTTTCACCATTGTCTCACCACAGGAATGAGGCCAATCCCAATAGTAATTCCAGAAATTTCTCTACCTACATTTTTCTTCACCCATCAGAGTATGAGGGATTGCAAGGGGTGACCCAGAAGACCTTAGAGAGTGCAACTGCTGATATGTTTTGAGTCCAGAGATGGTAGGACAGAGCAGGTTTATTTATCTCATAATCCCTTCCATAGTGGTCACTTCTGGAGATGTAGCCAGGCACTGGTGATGCAGCTGGTGCTAGAAAAACTGATTAAGTTAGTGAGCCAGCCTCGGGAGAACATTTCTAGACATTCATGAATTTTAACACACTACAGAATCTTCCCAATCAACACACATTACTGAAGGCATTACTTATTTTAAAGAATGCTCACTTGAGCCAAAACTGAATGCAATTTCACTGGTCAAGAATAACATATATCCCCACATAAGCATTACCTACTTCCAAGTTTTAAAAGGTCCTGAAAACAACAACAATTAAACAAACAAAACCCAAAATGAACAACAACAAAAAGGAAAAGGGAGGAAAATACCAGAAAATCCAACATTACTAAAAATCCTTTCCTGATTTGGGTTGTAAACTGATGAACGAAAACAACACGTGATGGAAAAATGCCTTGCTCTCAGAAGGTTTTATTTTTAAGACAACCGTTTATAGGTATTTTTTTTAAGCTAGAAGCAGGTGCTCCCTTTTTGTGTTAATGCCAGAAAATACAGAATTTAACACAAATATACAGAAATACAGTGAAAGAGAAAATACACTTTAATTCTTGTACCACCTTAAAACCTGTATTTCTAAGCCACCAGGAAACTTTACTTAACAATTTATTTGCTTTTCTTTTATTTGGTGAGCCTTCACCCATTCTGCTTTATTATTCTCACTCTTTAAACCTGCATCTGAAATACCTAGGAAATTAACTGCCTGCATGCCTGTGGTTGTTCTCCAAGGGCCTTTGCAACTTGTGTCACAATTTCTGTAGGTGTTGCAGAGACCATTGTAAAAGTTCCTATTCTGGCTGCAATATAAAGAGGAAAATAGCACTGATAATTTAACTAGAGTCTGTCATGCTGTATATATCAAGCAGTAAAGATGAAAGGGAGAGATGAGGGGTTTGAAAGGCCACAGGCATCAACTTAGTCTCCCTATCTCTCTCCCTCTTTCTTGTCCTATCCCATATCTCCCCCACCTCCATCTCTAGACTGCTTTTCCCATCTCCAGTTTTCTCCCCAAGACCACCTTCTTTGTTAATCTATTTGCCCATGCCATGTAGCAGAGAACATTTGTCTAAACTATTGACACCTAGAGAAGAAGTCATACACAACTGACTGTTACCAGCTGGGAGTTTGGGATTATGGTTCATCTTTCCAAGTGTTACAGGATTATATACACCCCATGGGCTGTGGGTACAGGGCTGTGGATGGTGGTAGCTGCACTCCTTATCACCAGTCTAGGCACAGGCAGAGAAGCAGGCACCTCTTCCTCTGCCTCTTCTACCATATGCCCTTGACACTTCCTTAGGTCTAAATTTACCCAATTTCCCACTTCTTTTATGTCTTTCTTTACCTAATGAACAGGTAAGGAGGATTATTCTCTGTATTCAGTTGAATCTGTGGTCTTTAGCTACTCTGATGACCGGGAAGGCCTCAGACCACACTTACAATCTTGTTGACCTGGGGAAGGTACAGGACTTATATTCTCATATTCTCCATGGTCAGAATTCGCTGACTGGATCCTCAAACATACTGCAAAATGACAAGCAGAGGCATCTCTAGGATAACAGTCTCATGAGGGTTAATACAACTGTTGTCAGTTATTTATTCATATTAAAATCGATATTGTTAGAGAGCTAGTCTGAACTTTTATTTTCACATCCCTCAAAACATTTGGTTTAAATGAATACTTCATTTCCACAAGTAAAAAGCAAGCTGAGGCTTGACTGGTAAGTCTCGCTCCTACAGTAGGAATTATGAATCTTCACTCTCTTCTTTCCTGAACAAAGCTGTTGCAACATCATTTATAGACTGAGGCTCTGAATAGAACTATGGCTAATAGCTAATATATTCTCAACACCCCACACAATTGTGTCAGACTCCTCAGGGATAAAATTTCCACTGTTTGATGCTTTTTGGAACAACAGATTTTTTTTTTTCTTTTACCATAGAAGTTACAAGCCTGAATTTACTGTTAGTCACTCTAACCATGAACTTTCTATAGACAACCACACCCTTCTGGAAATTGCACCAGCATCTTTCCCTAGCTCATCCTCTAAAATGCTGTAATATTGGTCAGAATGGCTGAAAACTCAGTTTGGTGTGGAAAACTTCTACACCAACAATGAATGTATAGTCCTCTCCAAGCATGCATTTTGTTTCCTTGTTTACAGCTCACCAGCCTGTTTAGAACCCAGACAGTTCTATTGAGCAATGTTCTAGCTCTCTGCCATTTGCATTAACAGCTGGACTCTCTGCCCTTTCCTACCTTATAGATGAAAGAGTCTAGGAAAACCTGACAGGCTCCTTGATGTGCAGCTAGGTTTTTAAATTCTTCATTACAATTTAAAAATTCCTACTGGGGAATGAATTTTCTGATATTCAAACTCAAGCAAGTCAAGGAGTCTATTATATTAATGGCATCTTTCATTGTTTTAAAATTCAGAAGGGACAATATGTGGCACCACTTAAGAACAATGGAGGGGGAATAAGCCAAGGCAGAGAATGACACACCACTCTGCACAGAGCCCAGTTTCAGTGCTGAGCACTGTAACTTCCTATAGCCAAAACTACTGCCACAGATGAAAATTTCAGTGCCTGAAAGGGAAAAGTCTTTTTCATGTCCATGACTGACAACATCTGCCCAATAAAAGAAATGACAAATTCTGGGGGTGTCTACTTGTGATCAGCATTCATTTTGTCATTATTATGCTACAGAAAAGTTTGGGTAAGTCCTTCAGGCATGAGAGATAAATTATTTGGTGGGTTTCATAATGAGAAAAAATTTGGGGGCATTATTAGGAGGCCTCTCCTCCCTTTAAACAAATGCTCTTGAAAGCAGTAATTATGTCTTTCAATAAGGTAAGTTAAATCAGTCAGAGACTAAACTATGGTCATAATGACTGTAATAAAGCAGTGAATACCATCTGAAATGATTCATAGAAACTGCAAAATTTTAAATTTCATCTAAATTGTGTAAACATATACTAGTGGCCAAAAAAAATCTCAACCCTTTATTCAAAAGCATACACAGAAAAATCCCTCAACTATCAGCCATTTTTCACTACACTAGAGACCATGAAGAATCTGTCTATGCAATCTTAATGAATTTTGTTTGATTTTATGAACTCTATTTATTACTATGACCTTTGCTTTAAAACTTTCTTTTTTTATGGTAGAAAAATGAAGTATCTTTGAATCTGAAACAAGAACATCAAAGACTGTCATCAAAGAGACAGGCTCTTCAAGAAGAACAAAAAGAGTCGAATCACCAACCACATCAGAGGACTGAGATGAGCAAGGGAAGGACTGGAAAGACACACTCTCCCCAAGGATGCTGCAAGACATCCCAGCAATGGTGATGATACAAGAAGGAGGAGTTTGCTGTCAGATATTGTTTTTTGTACACATCTGTAAATGTCCTCATTTGTTTGCAAGCAGAGCTATTGCAAGTTTAAGAAGGGCTTTAGCAAAGAAGACTAGTGTATGCCTTTTTTTTTTTGATCAAAGAACTAAACCAAGTACCCTACTTCAGTAAGTTCTGAGGGGTTTGCAGTGGTTTCAGGCCAAGTGGGTTTCAGTTATGCAAGGGATTTGTAGTGGTGTCAGGTCCAGCACCAACACGGAGAGACAGGGAAGTTGTCTTGTAGCCTTCTGGAAAAGGGTCACTGAAAATCAACATAATTTTTCCCCTCAAAGATGTGCCTTACATGCCAAAACTAAACTTGGTGTCTATCCTTCTGGTCTTATCATATGGAATTTACAATTTCCCAGTTGTCCTTTGGCAAAATACAGACATATTCCATATCATACTGCTTCATTTCAAAGGGCTGTTTCCTGTCACTAAGAAAAACATGCTTTGCTTTCTAGCAAAACTTAAAGCTTTTTGTAGACCAGAGATATTCCTTGGACAAGGGTATAGGGTGTCAAGTCCAGGCCTTTGGCAGGAAGAGGGAAAGAATTTTGCTACCATATTTATAAGTTGCTACAGAATGTGAACATGTGGCTTTTGGGCCAGCTATAGCTGATGAGAAAAATAGCAAGAGACTCTATCCTTCAAAACAATGCAATACAATTAAGTTACAATTTTTGCCTCCAAGGCTAGGAATAAATCAAGTTTCTCAAACAGCTGCTAGCATTTTACCTTTTTAACATGAGAAAATTATTCTTTTATTATTCATCTCAGTTCTGGAAACACCTTAAACTTTCGCAAACAAATAAATGATGCACCTCAGCAGGACACACACTCTTCTGAACCATTCAGGTTGTTAAATGTTATAGGCAGTTCATAACAATCTCAAAGTACAGCATGCCTGACAGCCTTAGTCCTATAGGTGCACCTCTTTCACTGAGAATAATTGCCTGGTATTGTAGGGACCTGAATATAGTCCTTGTAAATTTAGTACAATATTTCAAATACATTTTCCAAGAGCAAAAGTCATCAGTGGTTGTAGGCTACACATCTCACCACTTTGTGTTCTCATCAGGTCAAATCTTCCCAGTTAAGTGATATTAGACTCAGTCTGCACTCAACAGTGCTGGTGATTCACTAGACTGCAGTCTTCCTTTTAAGTTTGTACTGAGCCAATACGCTGGTGGGGGTTTATTAAAGAGCACCCTGATGATGCAGGTCTAATCCTTTGATGGAGCCTACTGTTGGGATGTGACCTCTTTTTGATCATTTAATACTCATAGCAATTTTTCTGAAAGCCACAGTTTGCCTCTTAACCTGGATATCTTTAACAAATTCCAGCTCAAGAACAACATGCTGAAAACTCAAATCCCCAGATAGTTTCAGTGATAGAAACCAAGTTACTGTTTAAACTGCTTATTATTGATGAAGACTTTAAGCAGTGGTTGTCCTCTACATCAGAGGCAATCACTTCTGGTGATTCCATCCTTCACCAAGTGCTCATTATGTGTCTACCCTATGCATCTTAGGGGTGTTACAAAAAAAAAAATATTTCAGTCGTTGTGAAGGCACCGATTATTTTAGTCATTGTGAAAGCACTGCAGACTTTTATGTAAGAGGTGCCATGTAAGTGTTAAGTATTATTGTGTTACTTGCAATGTTATTATTACATTGGGGTTTTTTTGTTTTGTTTTGGTTTTTTTTTTCAGTAGAGCATCCAGCTAGCTCCACATCAGTTTGAAAATACAGTTTACAGGCACCTAGGAAGGAATTCTTTCCATGGGCTGGGAAAACAGGGTGCTAAAATATTTTCATAACCTGGCATATAAAATCATAATCAATTGACTGGCTAGAAAGCAGCTTGTTACATTCCCTATTTTGTATGCAATAAAAATAACTATAAATTATGTTTAGAAAATGGAGTTGTGAAATGCCTTTTGGAAAAAAAAATAAATAAAGAGAACAGAGCTTGCCAGAATCTTTAAAGGAGACCAGTCTTCCAGAAGAGAATGAGTCATCTCTAATCACACATGACATCTTCTAAGCAGTTCTTTGTCAGGTATGTATGTTTAATTTCCTGCTGGTTTTTTTTTTTAATTCCGTCAGATAACATGGAAGAAAAAAGGGAAGATGTTTGAGTCATGATAATTTTTTTTGTTGTCCTGCCTTCCCTCCCCTTCTCCAGAACTGTCACTTGGATGGCTCAAATTTCCGTCTGTTATAGTGCCAAACAGAGAGAAACAGCTAACATTTACAGCAAGAGATTCTGACTATTTGCAGTACTTTTACTTTTCTTCTGCTGGAACAGAATTTTTTTTGTTGTTGTTTTTACTGTTGTCCTAAAAAGCAGTGGAGCAAGTCTCCTGCATCAGGGCTTCCATGCAAACTGCATGTCTGCTGTGGCCTCTGGCCATATTAAAGCTTTGAAGCGCAGTGCACGGAGCAATTGCAAACCAATGTGCGACTGCAGAAAGCTGGACACTTGTCCAGCTGGTAGAAAGGCGTGGTGGAGATGCACGTTTGGAAAGTCTCTGGTGAAAGCCTAACAACAGCCAGCTAGGGAAAAATAAGGAAAGCTGAGTTCTCTCTCTTCCTCATGCTGCAGTAAAATACTAACTTCGTTAATAAGTGGCATCTCTTAGACCTTTGGCAGCTTTTACTTAAGAACAGCAACCTCTCTAAAAAAAAAAGGAACAGATTCAAGTATTTGTGCTGCTAATAAATCTTTCTCTGATCCTGCAAAGATTTAGAATTTTCTCAACTGTCAGAAATTATTAGCTCTATGAAGAGCTGATCTTTTGATCACCCAAACCTAGACCATGACTGGAGTTTCCCATGTTCCCTATCCAAAGCTAAACAACAGGGAGTCAGACTGAGAGACAGTCCCAAAGAAGGAGTTTTTTTCTTGTAATAACCTTTTCAATAACTTCAGTTCTGATCTACAAATTGAGGTATTTCTGCATTATTATTTGTTCTTTGCCCTTAATTTAAGTTTTATAGCTCCTAAAAGAAAGTCTGGGATCTGGATCTCCCTCTAACAGTGCACAAATGGGAGAACACACAGCAGTCTATATGGATTTATATCACCCTTCTAAATACTCCTAAGGCATCCAGCCCCCCTCTACATACCTGAACAGGTGCCTCTCAGAACATTAGGGTGTAGAATCCTCTGGTGTTAAGTGGGGTGCTATTTTTCCAAGCAGAGAGAGCTATTCTTTTCCCTCCCCCACATTGCCCTCCAAGAAATGCGGCTTTCATAAGAACAAAATGGAGACTCTATTTCAAGGCTCTATAAAAGCACACACAGAGAATGAAAAAAAAAAAAATCAATATGAGACCCTTTGGCAGCTGAAATTAGATGCTTCATAATGCTGTGCCAATCTCACTGAGCACCATGTACCTTACCTTCTGTGCCTTTTCACTTCTTTTTGTCCCTTTACTTGTGGGAACAAAATACAGTCTTGGGTGTTTGTTGGGTTTTTTTGTTTGTTTGTTTTTTGGTTTTTCCATTTTTTCTGTGGTCAATTTTTCATATGCCTTAGGATTTATTTTTTTTTTATTAATTATTGAAGTGTTGGGTTTTATACCCACAGCCCTGGTGAGGGCGGGCATATGGATGATGTCCACAACCAGGCAAGAAAGGCTCTCCTGATGGGTTTTCACCCAGGGTCTGGCCAGCCTTGGGTGGGAACTGACTAGGAAATCACCACCAGATGCTCCCACCTTCCACATTAACTCTATAACAGCCAGTTCTGCTTGTGGTGGGGTTGTGAGGTCTATTTGCATAGTGTGAATGAGTGGATTCTGGCTGTTAGGTTCCATGACTCTTCATGGCAAGTGAAGTTCCCAGGATGACAGGGCCAGAACATGAAGCCATCTCTGAGTCCCTGCTACATAACTGGGCTCATGGCCTGGCTGCTACCATCTCCCATGGCTTGGCTTGCTCCCTTTTCATGTTCACTACCATGGGTGAGTTCATTGACTTGTTCCTCCCTCTGGCTGTCTGGCCCTTTGGATCTCTGGGGTGTGATGGATGGATGGGAATGGAGGAAGGAATTTGTCTGCTGGTTTGCACATTAGTGATAACATCATTCTATATTGGGCAAGTGGTCATCAGAAGAATAATCAAAGAAGAAAAGGTCATACCCCAGATTAGTGGTTAGTATTCTCTTTTAATGAAATACTCTGACATTGGGTATTCCTAGTTCAACTAGGTTGGCAGGGAGCATGCTTTGGTTATATATTAAACAAACTAAATCAGTAGTGTTCATGAAAGCTCCCTGCCAAGGAAGATGTACAGAGCAAGCAGAAACAGTATGCATGATAGGGTGTGCTAAGACTGGCTGAGGGAATGTGATTTTGAGATGTCCCTGAATATTAACATTGTACTGGTGAAATCTTTTCAAAAGGACTACTGAATGTGCAGTGGCTGTATAAAACTACTTTCAGATGGTCAGCTGGAAAGAACAATGTCAAACAAAACTTAGGAAGCATTTGTTTACTGAGTGGGTTGTCAAACACTATTGAACAGGCTACCTAGAAAGGTGATCAATGCCCCAAGCCTGTCAGCATTTAAGAGGCATTTGAACAATGCTCTTAATAACTTGCTTTAACTTTTGGTTGGTCCTGAAGGGTTCAGGCAGCTGGACTAGATCATCTTTGTAGGTCTCTTCTAACTGAAACAATTCTGTTTCTATCCTATTCTAACTTTTGAATATGCTGTTTAAAACATTCTATGTAGCAATTCTTCAGAGCTGAATTCAAACTACAATTTTTCCCAACAATAACCAGCAGGACAATACTGTTGAACATTGCTATGAGAGAAGTGCATTTCAGCGGTTATTTGTGCCTGTTATTGACCTTTGCAAACCTGATTAAATTGAGAGGCCAAGTACTCCATCTTGTTCAATCTGCTGTCCGATTGAAGCAGTGCAAAGCAGCAGGAGAAACATGCTGAGGAATACTTCAAGGTTTTTCTATCACAGAAAGAGAAGATAGTGCAAAATTTGAGGAGAAGGGCAGGGAAACCTAGCCCAGCCTTTCAGTAACAGCGCAGCTTCTGTGGGATAAGGCAGGAGGAAGTGTTTGAAGCTGGGCAGTCTGCCCACTGCAATATTACAATGCAGAAAAAGTCTTCTTTTTTTGAGTGGAGTAAAATTTAACTGTTTTGTGTACAGAAACTACTGATCATTGTCTTAATTTACTTTCTATTTTTTCTTAGAGAGAAAACCACAGACATTCAGAAAAGGATGTGATGCTTCTTGTTACTAGGTCTATCAAAGTAAAACCTATATATGAGTTGATTGTTGTATGCTAGCATTTTTGTTTATCTCAGCATATTGAACTGTTTAAGAGCATCTAAGTTTATTAACTGAAGTTACAAACACCAATACAAGCCGAATTTTCATTCAATTATTGGGTGACATTGTTCTGAACTGCAGGCAAAGCAACAGGTGTACTCCCTGCACAGCTGTACCCCTGCCAAGGGTTACAAAATGTTGAATTCTGCATCTGTGACCTTTATGTAATGAAGAAGGTCATTTTAATGCTAGGACATCTGCACTAAGCCATATGGTGATCTAGAAATGGTGTGATCACCACTCAAAATATGTTGCAGAGATATTATTCTGGTGCCACATGCCCTCTGGTATCTTCAGGCAGTGTCTTATTTATCACACACTAAAAGCATAACTGTTCTAAGAAAAATTATCTGGAGTACTTAAATATTTCTGTTTAAGTATTTATTTTTTCTGCTGCTGAATTTGAAGATCATCTCATGGATGCTGCTCTCTTACATGCCCTCGCCTTTGGCTTGGGATGCACATTGCATTTGCTCCAATCCATCATAGGACCAGTGAAGCTAGGAGCTTTCACAGGTAGTGAATTAATGAGGCTAATTAGAGGACTGTGGGTTATTTCTGTTCCTGTTCGTATGGCACTGTGGTTTAAGCCCACAATATGGCCCAGGTGCCAGTCAACTGGATGAGGAGAACCCAAATGGTGGTCACTCGGAAGAGGAAAGTTCCTTCAAATGGCTAGTATCCAGTACACTGAACATGGTATGAATGTGGAATAAACTGGCCTGAGTCTTTGATTTGTACATGAATATCTCTCCATTTTCATACACAGGAATTGTTCTGCTTAGTGAGGCAGTATAAGAAACCCCCCTACACAGATGGAGTTATTTTTTCCTGGAAAAAATATTCAAATCCCAGATAAAAAATGCTTGTGTAAGAACACAGTCCAAAATAACCAGCAGAGCTAGTTTGCTTGTTCTCAAAAGCTGCCCTACTATTGTTAAGCATATTAAGAGGATTAGAATCAGGATGTGCTGAACACATGTGAAACACCTGTGATAAATGCTCTGAAAATAACTCAGCAATACAGAGCTCTTACTGGGTCACAAATTACTTGATTAAAGCTGGAAAAGCCAAGGTGGGTTTTGTTTTTCTTGATCAAAATAATGATAATTTTTTTCTTCTGGCAAACAATGCTTTAATGTTGAGTTTTAATGGGATTCTTATCATTCAGACACAGAACACAACATTTTAGTGATTGTCCTGTTTTGTTTTGGGTTTTTTTTGTTACATTTGAAAAGCTTGATGAATGGATAAAATGAAAGAAAATATGAAGTATTTAATAAAAATAAAGACCATTTCCAAGAGAATTCTTGATTTTGGGAAAAGTTGCCCATCCTTTTAAAAAGACAGCTTTTGATTGGTTTGCAAGTTTTCTTCAGGTTAAGAGATTAACAGCTTATCTCAGTAGGGAAATTTAAACTTGGCTCTGAAATGGGCTGGCAAAATTACCATACTTTTTTTTTTTTTAAATATCAGAACTGATGAAGGAGATTGCAAACAAGGACATGTAGTTATGGTGGGTGGCCTTCCTTTTCCCCAAAAGCTCATTTACTGGCAGATAATTAAGAGAAATTTGGACCTGACACACAAAAATGTGGCTTTCAGTGTCATAATGAAAGCATGAAATTTGTAGCATGAATTTAGAGGAATAGTTTAGAAAGTTGAATAATTGACTAGCAAAACTTCTAATCTACTAATGAGATTTCCAGTGAACTCTCCCAAGCTTTTTAACTAAGGACAGAATTTAATCCTGCAAGATTTCATGTCTGAGAGTGATACACATACCTGCAGTCTTTCTACTTTTGATGTCTGCCCCTACAGTAGAGTTACCCAGACAGGCAGGGTTCAGAAAGAAGATTTTAACAATTCTGCCTAAGCCTACAAAAAACCCCCAAACAAACAAAACAACAACAACAACAAAAACCCCAACAAAACAAATAAACAACAACAACAAAACAAAACAAAAAAAACCACCACCAAACTCCATGTGGCTATTTTTTCAGCTGAGAAATCCATCTAGAATATCCTGCAGCTGCAGCGTGAGCCCAACAGCCATGGAAGGAAATGGGGAAGGTTGTTGCTTCCACAAGCTCCTTCCTTTGTAGAGTGCTTTTTCTCAATAAACACTAATAATCTGGCAGCAGCATATGTAGGCTTTTCGACAATAAGAGCATACTGTGGGGAATCTGCACTTCGATGTTTTCCCTGAACTCTAAGAGAAGTCTCCCTGCACACTGGTTTAACTGCAGGACTGTATTCTCTGCATCTGTGCAGTTAGTCTCCAGTGAAATACTGTGTTTAAGAGACCCACTAATTTATTTCTGGTCTTGCCAACTGACTTGGTCTGAATATTAATATTAAAAATCATGTTTGTACAAACGGGTCCATTAATTTTGTTTCCTTTTCAATTGGTAATATATGTAACAAACAATAACCAATGCAGCATAATTTTACCCATGGCTATTGTAATTGGGTACACAATATTGTATTTATTTCCTTTCTAAAAGCATTGCTTTTAAATGAGCAAAGGATATTACAACAGCGTTAGCTTTTTTCCTTCCCTCAATGCATTGCAAAGGTGTGGGAGGGTTGGGGAAGGAGAAGCCATTTCAATTCAAACTGGAGTTTGATGTTATTTGGAAGGCCTGATTCAAAGTCAGATTCTTCCAAGGGGAATGTTTCCTTTTACTTTGTTAGAGTTTGGTATGGACCTATAATAAGCATTAACAAAGATGCCCCAGCCGACGCAGAAAGAAAATATTACAGCGACTGCGTTCTCGCTTTGCCACAGTAAAACGTATTTAAATGACTCATTATGGAAAAAGGAAGAAACGTATTACAAAGCATGACTGAAAAAATACTTTGCATTTCAACACCAGAAAAATATTAATTCTCAATTGAAATCTCCCATGACAAGAAAAAAACCCCTAAACATTATTTTATAATTTAAATCTGGATTATTTTTTCCTGGTGGTCTATTAGGTTATTTCTAGTAATGTGGTGATCTATTAGGTTTTTTCTGAAGAACAGCTGTCACGTGGCTCATAGGCCAACAGAAAATTTCACAGTCTGTATCAAAATGGGATCGTCTTTAAAGTTATCCTGGGTTTTTTTCCCTTTGGACTAGATCACTCTGAGAAACGATGATTGAACATTAACTCTTAATGAAGTGCACTGGACAGGAGCTGGTTAATCCTGTTTACATTCATCTAGAATTTAAAAAAATGAGATAAATACTTGCTATGGTTGTCTGACACAAAGCCCTGACTGTAGGAGTTCCGAGACAATCTGTGGTAATGGCCCATGAAACTGGGGAATAAAATTAAAAAAAAAAAAAAAAATAAAAAAAAAATAAAGCAGATCTCAAATATTTTCCCTATGGAATATTCTTTCCTTCTTACAAATGAGTCAGCCTCTTTAAACCTGAGCAAGCTACATTCATGAAGCCTCTGATAAATTTTAGAAGCAGTAGGAGTATTCCTGTACCGCTCCCATCAAGCTGTCTCCATTTTCCAGTGTATCAAAAGAGAAGATAACTTCTCTCTTTTCCATCCTCTGTTTCCCTCCGACCAGAGTATGCATCCAGGAAAAAAAATTTCCAAGGCAACTTCTTCCTTCTGCTTCAACTTTTTTTTTCACCTTCCTTTTCAGTATTGCTTCATAACATTTTGTTTGGTAATACCCTCTGCATTTTGATTAAACTTCCAGAATCAAAACCCCACTCTGAAGCAAAATCTCTTTTTAGCATAAAGTTGGCAGACTTTCTCCCCTGCTGATAACAGGCATTTGGGTATGTTGCCAGCAGTTACTTTGATAATATTCACACTATCTTACTGACAATTAACGTAGGCTTCCCTGTTAGACTAGTAATTAGGCCTTCAAAATGTCAGAATCTGGTCCAGGATGAATATTCTGGATAGCACTTGTGAATACATAAATCAAAAATTAAAGTTAATGTGGATTGACAATATCTGGCTGAAATGCAATCTGGATCCAGCTGTGATCCTTCTCCCTGGTAGGTATTGCAGAGGGCCAGGCTGGTTTGTCCTTGTGAGTGCTGAGGAATGGCCCCCTCCAGCTCACCCAGCAAAACCAGTACGGTTGCTCACCAGCTGAATCACATAATCTTCACGTGAGTAAAGCAAACAAAACCTGTCAGTGTGCAAGACAGGGTGAGATCTTTCTGAAACACTAAGTGCCACTGTGGTTTGGTTTTATTAGGAGTCTTGACCAACAGTGCAATTAAAATAGCTGGAATGAACCTTATAGTACAGCTCTATAGTAGTTGATGGTGGAAAGACAAAACCAGAAGCAGGAGGGCTCCCAGTTATGCCCGTCTATGGAAGAGGACCTGCAACAAATGTCCACTTACTCAAACCAGGAAAACTGGAAAAGGCGCATCTGATATTGCCCTTTGTCCGTATAGCATGTGTTTTTATAGTACATGCCTCTGTATCAAAACAAATGTTCCTTGTGGGTTTACCTTCCCTGGGAGGGTTTGGAGAGTAACGTGGCTGCCTGTTGTTGAGGTGCACAGTTTTCCTGCCTCACATGTCTCTGAGTCACCTCTGTGTTCAAAAATACTGATTTGTCAGGAGACAGACATTTAGCCAAGTTCTGCCAGCTAAGCTGTAAAACACAGTTGCCCTTTTTGACCCAAGCAGTTAGACACAGGATTTTGGTTCAAAGGAAAGTCTAAGATTAGACATATATCTTTCTTATGCGAGCTGTGTATTTCCGACTAAAGTTCCCTAGCCAAAACAAGAATAAAACTTGGGCATGAGGAAGTTCACAGCGCCTTTTTATTTAGTCTTTGCTCCTAAAAATCATTAATTTTCCTATATCTACTTATTTTTCTTAGACTTTTTAATGTTACTCCTGCTTTTTTTTTTTCCATGAAAAGGCAGGAAACTAGATATATTTCCATATAAAAGAATGACAAATCCTTTACCATATGCCTCTGTCCACATGTGCCCTGCAAGTATCCCACAGATGGCTGTATCCCAGCGGGTGCTGTGGCACCTTGCTCTAGAGTAGAGGATATCAAAGGTTGGGTTTTTTTTGTTTGTTTGTTTGTTTTTGTTTTGTTTTGTTTTGTTTTGTTTTTGTTTTTACATTATCTATTAATAATGAAGGATGTGTAATATTAATGTCAGGGTGATTTAATCCAACTGTAGCACAAGTTTTTCTACTATCTTCCAATTTAATACATTGGAAATAAGAGAGAAACACTATTTCAAGTTGTGTCAAAAGATTTTTCAGCACACATATAAAAGAAATCATAAAAAGCAGTTACATACTTTCTCTTCTATATAGAAGGGAAAAGACTCCTGGGTTGGCTTTGTTTTTTAATTTCAGATAAAATATCTGTTTTCAGTAAACTTTACATATTTCCCTTTAAAACGAAAAATATGTTTTAGTCATGGAAAAATTACCAGTTTGGCAGCAAGCTTATTCTAAAAGATTGAAGAATCTTCACTCTGAAGCAACAGAAATACTGTTCTTATTTTGTGTTGGTTTTCTTTTGAACTGAGCAATCTGGTTATTTAAAAAATAAACCAAGATTATATTTCAGCCTGCCATATTCTGCAGGCAAAAAAAAATCAGAATTGCAAAGTGCTGTAATCACTGGAAATGGGAAACTGGAGTTGATAAGCTTGGTTTCCCATATAATCGTTTCAGGTAAGTTGGTGACAGCTGAAATCAAATTCTGGGGATGAGCAGATGTGTCTTTAAATAGCTGAGATGGCTGAGTTCCTCATCACTCTTCCCTGTTTATGGAGATTTAGGGAAAAAAAATAGATATTTTAGGGGTTTGATAATACGGCTTTTAAACCAAACTTTTTCATCTTTGCTAATGTGCTTGAGAAGGAAAGTGCTTTTGTTTGAGAAAATAGTGTAAAATCCAGACCCATTTTAAAGGACAGCTTCTTCCCTTCTGTTTCAAATACTATCTTTATTGCTTTTTATTTACAAATATGTGTGTTTGTTGGATTCCCTGTGTGTGTGTTGGAGTGATAAGGAAGTCCTGGACTTGTCAGTAGGCTGAAGGGCTGAGTGCTCCCACTAGGAAAAAAAAATACTGCTTAGGGGTTTGATTTTAAGTTTTAAAAAAAATTTCACATTTTTCCCATGAGCTTCTCTACAGCTAGCAAAGAAGAGAAATTCCAGCTGTGGTAGAGCTGAGAATACAAACTGTGTTTGATAATTCTTCATTTTCGTTAGGATGGGTTAGTAATTTCTGAGGTCACAGAAAAGGTGGTCATGAAGGTGAGAGGCTGGAAACCATGACTCTGGACATGACAGGAATTTTGGGTGAGGAGAGGGGGAATTAAAACAACCTGAAAGAGGAGAATAAACATTTCCCTCCTGAAAAAAGGATTTAATTTTTTTTTTTTAATTTTTTTTTTTTTTTGGTAGAAAAGCAAAGGCAATCAAAGAGGATAAAAGAAGGCTTGAGGGTAGAAGCTATGACTCCAGTACTGTTTGCAGCACAGTAGCTGGTCCAACTAAATCTGCATTTCTCTTATCCTATTAACAAGGAAGGCCAGGTTATATTTACCACTTGCTCCAAATAAAGAGCAGAACAGAGCAGCACCACCTCCAGAAGAGATTAGGGATGAAGGTTACTGCTGTCTCTCTTTCCTTCCTCCCTGCCCACCTATGACCTGGGGAGCTCCCTTGTCCTCCTCTGCCATGGGCCCTTGCATCCCTTGGGCTTGGTAAGGGAGCGACAACACACATCCTAGCTCTGCTTGCATTTAACCTTTCCTAACTGGCTCTGTGACCAGGATAGGAGAGGTGGTAAAAAGCCTCTGAATTGTAAACCACAAAATCAGTGGCTAGGTGGGAGGGTCAGGGGATTATCCTTAAAACTATTCTTTTGCCACAAGTGATTTAGGATCTTCAGGAAGTGGCAGAAATTTCTGGAGAGGGCTTGACACATACAAATATCTCCAATGAAGGAAAGGAACAAGATGCAAACACTGCCATAAAGTCCCTTTTCTGCTTCTTGCCTGGCAGCCAGAAAAATGCTGCAAGAAGAGTAAAGATCCCTGAAAAAGATCATACTATCCCAACCTAGAAGGACTTTTCTCATTACTTCCAAAATACAAGGGAACATACAAGACCATACAGTTGGATTTTCAATCGCTAAAAAACTTCACTTTCTGTGACAACTGGGCTGGCTCTCCCACCTCCTTTCAAGGGGCAGAATGGTCCTTGCTCCCGCTTCAGTGTGCTATTGGAGCTGGCAGCCATACACCCACACCAGGTTTTCTTAATTCCATTGCACCCTTTATTTTATGTCTAAGACTAATTAGCGTTAAAGATGGCCTGCTAAAGGTATGTTATCATGCCTCAGTGGGGGCAAGCCAGGGTGGGATAACTGAGCTCAGTTCTTAGTCAGGTCAGGTATCTGAAGGGACCATGCAAACGTGCAGAGTAAGTCACAGGGGGATCAAGCAACTATCTTGCCCTGCAGGCCAGTGCAAGATTTAACAGCCTAATGAAGTAGCAGATATTGCTGCCCATTGCCACCTACCCTGCTGGGGACTGAAAGGGTTGTGCTGGTAAGGAAAATGGAAGCAGGATTAGACATGATGCCAAAGGCTTGTGGATCAACATTAGCACTCATGGTTTTCTTTCGCAGGTCCTTTAAGAGCCAAATTGACTATCTCACTTATTTCTTCTCTAGTCCACCTGGAAGAGATTAGAAACTGCATGTTAAGTAAAGTCCAGTAGAAAATCCAATTTGAATTCACAGATCATTCTTATAAATAGGCTGTGATCTGGTGGTTCTGGCCTCTAACAATATGGCTGCTGTGTCAGATTTGGAGCAGCAAACTGGTCCTGATTACCCTAGTCTTGTTACATGAGAAATTGTAGCATGTTTCCCCTGAAACAAAGAAACATATCAAGTAAACCAGCCAGAGACCCACACACATCTCTCTCCTTGAGCTACTAAGTGTTATTATCTTGGAAGGCAGCACTGCCATCTGGGGGATGGAAAAACAATATTTCAGTCACAGTTCAGCTACCGTGTTGGGGTGGGTGGTGGCAACATGGAAAAATAAATAGAAGCCTGCAATAGCTCACAATGATTTTCTTACAGTAGACATGAATCAACAATCCCCTCTTGGATTATTGCTCTCAAATTGGGTAACATTATTTTTCACTTTAATACAAAGGTTCTACCCTTCCAGAAGCATAAGTGAGGTCTTGCCTTTTTAATGTTTATATCATTTAACAACTGCCTACATGGTGCAAACACTCTGTAATGAATTCCCTGTAATTCCTTGCATTACAGTATTATTCCCTTTTTGCTCACTTACACTAGTAAACAAGGGCAGAAGTGATTTGCTGAGCCCAGCTAATAAACTGTTCCAGAGGACACTCTGCAGTCTTTGAAATTCATAACAAATAATAATGCAGACATTACCATACCCATATCTTTTGGCTTCCTACTGAGCCTGCTGTCATATTCTTTACTTACAGCATTTATTCTGAAATGTGTCTTATTCCTGGGAAAACTGCTGTCCTTTCTTCGCTCTCATCTAGGTCTGTCAGGATTTCCTTCTGTATCACTAACAGAGAAACTGCTGTGCATACGTAGCTAATTATTTCTCAGTTTTGGCATAAAATCCTTGTAGAATATAGAGCTAGTAGTTTTAAAAAAACTCCCACAACCTCAAAAACAGGAAAAAAAAAAAAAAAAATCAAAACCCAATCCAAAAGCAAAAGCCAGCAATGTGATTTATCAACAGTTACGATACGCTGGCATGCAGCCAGCTGTTTCTGATGTCCTAAATTGTGTGTTTTCTGCATAGGCATGTTTATATCGATTCAGAGTGGTGGTACAAGGAGCATAAGCTGGCCTGAGACCACATGGAGACCAGAAGCATGATTCCTGCTCTTGCTCTGCCCTTAGCCTGTGACTCCATCCTTTCATTGTGTTGACTCAGCCAAGCAAATTGACCTTCTGTGGGTTTTTGGTTTTAATTTTCCCAAATGCAGGTTAGTCTCCAGCCAGATCTGCTCACTGGCACATGGGAAAGCTGAAATCCTGCAGTTTAAATTGCTGTCTGGAGGTGTGGCACAAGATATGTATCTGCTTACAATGATCATGAAATCACATCCTCCTTATACGCAGTTTACAAATCTAATAACTGAGACTAATATTTAAGGTGGTATATTTAAGTCTGGAAGATTATTTAATGAAAATTCTGATAGCCCCTGAGTTTGTTAAAAAAACAACCCCCTTTTTTGGGTCTGTAATAGATACAGAAAGGACCTTTGTTTTAAGTCCAAAACAATGTAAAACTGAACAGCTCTCTTAAGAATGAGCACAGAGATTTTTATGTAGATTCTTATATAAATAGATTATATAAGCACACCCTAATGGATTACTCCAAGCAATATTATTTGAACTGACTCACCACATTTTTTATTTGCCATTTAATTGCAAATGACTGTCCTCTGCATGAAGCCGCCTTCTTTTCATATTATCTTTACTATTTTTGTGAACACATCTATTCTAACTCTGCTGAAAGGATTCTCCTGCAGTAGATAGAAAGCATTTTTAATTCTCTCTTACAAACCTCTATTTTTACACAGTTTTCATGGAGTGAAACGTCATAATGGACACTGAAGACCCTCTTATGCAGATGTTATGAAATATATCTGCCATCAGATGGGCATTACTTACATGCAGGATAGAAGTGCTTTGGTGCAGCATTTCTGCTCTCAAGCTCTTTGGTAGTTTTCTTAAGAGTGAAGTGACCAGAGGGTGGCTCTTGAGCCATGTGCAATTCAAGTGTGAGTCTGCAGCACGGCTGGATCCAGCTGTTCCAGCTGTCACATCCTCCAAGTCCTCAGCTGCCAGGAGAAGTGACATAGGAAGGACAGCTAAGGTCTGGTCTTGCAGATGAAATCCAGCCTGCAAGATGACTAGAAGCAACTGCCTGCCCTCTTTTCTCATCTATTCTGTAAAAATGGAAGGGGTTTTGTTGATTGGGATCATGTAAAGATTTTTGGAACCTGAAATTAAGGCTGGCCACCCTTGATCCATGCAAATTATTGGATATTTGTCATACCATAGATGAGTGCTGTTACTGATAGCTGCCAGAATTTTATGTACTTTCGTGAGTACCAAATTTTGCTTTAATGTAAAACAATAAAAATGTTGCATTTATACTGAACAACAACAACAAACCTCTGTGGCCTTCCATTCAATTATTTTAGGAACTAAAAAACCCTACTTGGTAAGCTCCTTGAGAGTTTTGCTCATACTTAATCAAGCCAACAACATTCCCTTTCAGGTTCAGTAGAGCAAGCTTTGGCCACTTTACACCAAAACTAGTGTGGTGAGCATTAAGACTGCATAACATCCTACCATCTCAGGTCAGCTTAATGGCTTTTTCTTCTGAAAGTCTCAAAGCACTTAAGAACCCAAGGAGATGCAGGTGATGTATTCAAAGGTGCCCAGGGGTTTGGACACCCAATTCTCATTAATTATAATGGAAAAATGGGCTTTCAACCCCCAGAGGCAAGTCTGAAAACCTCAGCCAGATGGTATTGTTATTAAAGCACAGATCTGAGATTTGAGAGCTGCTGTGAAAAGCTTCACAAAGAAAACAGTGCTCTGCACAAGAACAATTAACATTACTGGATGTACAGAAAAAAAACAAAAACAAAAACAAAAACAAGTTCAAGGGTACATAGCTCAATATCATCTGTCCTGCATTTAGCAAAAAAACCAAAGAGCATCAGTGTGCAAATCTTCACAATATTTAGTGTTCTTATGGCCTGTTACATCCCTCCAAGCCAATTCCTTCCTGTCTGCTGAAGTTACTTTGCTGCTGCAGTAATAAGTGTAGAAATGACTAGTATATGTCTGGGTTTTATATCCATACTTCAAAGTAAGTCTAGCTGTCATCATCTGCTGAGGGGAATCCACAAAGAAAGAGATGATGTATTTCCTCTTCCCCCCCACCCCCCCAAAAAAAACCAGCTTAGACTATAAGTTATGAATCCGCTTTATAAAATGGATGCATCAACTACCTGTTTAATAAAATATAACAGCCTTGTGTTCTCTGCTTTGTTGGAAGCAGGGAATCAGAAGGAACAGAAATACTGTGTATAGAAAAAGAAAAATCTGGGCAAGGAGGAAATTAGTGCTTGCTTTCAAATCTACATTTCCTTTTCAATTACACAGGTCTTCCACAAAACATCGTGGAATGACCAGTAAAGAGACAGATGGAGCCATGTCCTAATCAGCATTGGAAGAACTGCTTGCTGTAAACATGGACATCAAATTTGCTTGTGACAGCATTCATTTTCATTTGACAACATTTTGGTCCTTGAACCAGAATAAAAGCTTGCAGACAGTCAGTGACAGCACAGCTCTTGAGACTCTGTAATTTTGCAGAGTGGAAGGGCATTTCCAGCTGGAGACCAGGACCAAACTCTGAGAGTGTCAGGGGTTGTCCATAAAACTGTTGCTTCCTTATAACAGTTATAAAATAATAACTCAAGTTATGTCTCAAGGATTTGTCAGATGTCTACTTCCTTATCATGTTACAGCACAGAATCTGTTTTTTTTTTTGTTGGTGCTCCATGTTACAGGATATTGCTGGACTCTCAAAAATTCACAGCCAGAGGAAGCTAGCTATTTGAAAGAAATATTAGGCTTTACATTTCAGAAAACTTCTGGTTTGGCTCAGGATCAAAGCATTCATTATATACTTGTTCTGTTCATCCTCCGTGTGGTCCAGTACTTTGCTTTTGCATCTGATTCCCAGCCTTGGAAGACAACATCGTGTAGGATGTAGTGGTTTCCAGATCTCTGAGATGACATCTTCTTGCTGGGAGTTGCATTTTTTCTGAAAATATGGGACCAAAGAAGGTGGCAGATCACAGGTAGGACACAGTGTTTCAGTCATGTTACATGCAGCATGGAAGCCTTTATTGGGAAAAGTTAAAAGGGGTATGTGCAGGGTGATTCTGTGGAGCTACATGGAGGAGACATGTATCCTTCCTGGGGAAGATGAATGGTTGTGGGATAGGCTCAAAGCTCTTGGTAGAAGTAGTGAAATCCAGTCACACCTATAAACAGCTGCACCTATAAAGAACTCCCACAAGAGCTAAGTTCAAAGTGCTGCCAGATTTACACAACTGCAGCAAAGGAGTGGGGAGCAGCAAAAGAGTCTCTAGAGAAGCAGACACTTGAAGGAGAAGTGAGAGAGGAAAGAAGGGAAATTTTTGTCTCTGTCCCGAGAGTGGTGAGGAAATGGGTGGAGAGTGGAGAGCAGTAGACTGCATAGAGAAATATCAGCGTCTAATCAGCCACGGACAGCTGTCAGGGTCAGAAAATGAGGTTTGACAGGCTTTTGGCCTGACCCTTTACAGCTGCTCTTTTATAATTTACTGTTGTGCCAAGCTCTGCATACTTGTACTGGTTAGTGAGAGCAAAGAGGATGAATCTTCCTATTTCCTCTTAATTCCACCTTGGATCTTTAAAGAGTCAGTACTCTGAGTAGTATGGGACTTAAAATATGAAAAGGAGGGGCAGTTCCTGAGAAACAAGCAAACTCAAATGCAAGGGTTTTCTTGTAAAGATTTATTGAGGGATTTATTGAAGTTTACACTCAGGTCTGTCCCAGGGAGTATGACAATGGGGCCATCAAAGGAGCCAGCTCTGCAAAATATTCAGACCAAGCAAAACTCGAGAACCAAAGAGGCTAGAATAGTGATGACGTGGTAATCTGGGCAGTGAAGGACGTGCAACTGATATTGGTGGGACACCATATGAAAGCTAATATTGCAGTTTCTCTGGTGTTTGTGGGGTTTTTTTTTGTTTTGTTTTGTTTGTGTATGTGGGTTTTTTTTGGTGTGTGTGTGCACTTTTCCCCCCCCCCCCCCAAACAAAAGGTTTTCTCATCCACACATTTATATGTTATTTTCTCTTAAGATACCATATAAAATAGATGGGATGCTTCACACAAACAAGTTTATAATGGACACACTAGTGCTGCCTGAACTGCGACAGGTTATAGCTACAGAAAGGAAAAAATCCAACACTCAGAGGAAAAAAAGTCTTCCACCTTTGCCCTGTCTTGAAAGGCAGCAAGAGAAACTTTTTTCCCCCTTCTCATAAGCAACCTCGCCAGAGGCTATTCTTTTAGTCACACTGCAGGGGAAGAGCCTGGATGAGCCATCACATGTCCCAGACTGTTCTTTATAATATGTATCCTTTTTTGTTAAAGAGGTAGCTATAATTGAAAATATGTCTGCTTGAGAAAGAACAAGGGTCACGAACTTGCTCCACAGTGGGAGCATGCAGGAAAGTACAGGCCTCTCTTTGTTAAAATGCCTTTCTCTGGGAGCTGGATGCCTTCTCCGCAGAGTTCAGCGCTGCTCAAGTGCACATCACCCCGCCACCTCCTGCTCCCAGTGGCTCAATTGTTTTGTGGCTGGTCCAGCAGAAATGAGTCCAAACAACATACTTATTAAAGCCAGCTTTCCGATGAAAGTGAGACAAGGCATGAGGCAGCGTACAGACCCTGCACACTTTTCGTAGGCACGCACCCAGGTCGTTCCCCCCCAGCCACTCTGAACAGTCAGGGTTCATGCAGAAGCCCGTACTACAGCAACTGTTTTTTTGAAACTCTCCCAGTTTATGCTGTCCTAGTAATTTTCAGTTGCATCATGGCATTTTGCACAAACAACAATGGCGAATAATACAAGGCTGCAAATCATAAACTAAGGATTAGGCCTTCTTTAGACTGTGATGTTTACAAAAGCCATGGAAGAAAAGAGGAATAAAATTCACAGTCCCTTTTCCAAATCTAGTGCTAATTGTACTGGCTATGGCAAAGCTTAAAACCGAAGTAAATATAGTCTCAGAAAATGCGCTTAGGCTGCCACTGTATTGGCCTCTTCCTTTTTCTTCAGTAAACTGACCTCTCCTCTTTAAAATAATGTAAACCTTAATCCCAATAAACAAGGCATTTAGAGACGTTTATCCCAAAACTGAAAGGATGCTTTCTTTCCAAAACCTAACCTTTTCCAGACTTTGAAGTGGACAACTCTGCCTCATTACAGGGATCCTACTGCAGAGCCCTACCATCATACCAGATGGACTAACCTGCAACAGACCTGCCTGCAGAAGGCCTTTAAAAGGGGATCTGTGCTCCTCAAATGGTCAGCAAAAGTAGCGCGAGGATTAGTGACACTTCATTTCTTCTGTCTGCTATAGTCAGCTAGGGACTCAGAAAAGACAGCTTTATTCTTTTGAGGTCTAAGTTGTGTGGGGTAAATTGATTCTTTTACCCTAAGCCTCTCTCCAGTGGTAGAAGCTGAGGTGATTTCCTCCAGATCCCCAGGAGTGTCATAACAGGTTGTCTGTTGTTGCATTATGCTGCTCCTGACACCTCTTACTGATGGCAGAGGCAGCCCCATGTACTTGTTTTGTTTGTTTGTTTGTTTGTTTTTTGTTTGGTTGGTTTTTTCTTTTTGTGACAGAGAAACCACAACAGATATAAGTCAATCACTATCCTTTGGAGGATAACAGCAGGAAGATAAGAACATTGCTGCTGAATTACAGCTATCCTAAAGAAATTTTTTGTCCCCCTGGGCTAATCCTGGAGGGCCAGTTTGCTAAATGGTGTAAATCAGCACAGTCACAATTTCACCTAAGCTTCTAAAGAAAGAGTTACACTGCTGCTCTGAAGAGATACCTGACCTCTATCATGTATTCCCATATATCGCTCTTATAAACCATTGCCAATCAAGAGCACAGTATAAATTTTGATGATGAAAAGCTTCGTGTAAACAGCATGACTGGCAACACAGCATCCACATTGCTCAATCAAAAGTGAACGTGATGTATCCAGCATAACCTAAAGTTACTGTGAAAAGCAAACACATCAAACAGTAATTCATCTGTTGGAACAGGAACAGAAGTAAATTAACTGACTGTTACCATTTGAGAAATAGGATGGAAGCATTTCAGCTGGAAGCAAAGTTCATGTGAGATTTACCTCGTATTCTGCTTATTCAGTTTTATTGTCTGAATCTGAAAGGTCCTGGTTCAACAATGAATTCAAGTGCACTTTTAGACTTTGCTAAAGCAAACAGAACTCTCATAAAGCCTTTGGGTTGGTGATTTGTAACCCAATAAGGCAGCCTTTCCATTTTAAAATTCAGTGGTTATGTCTATGCTGACCTTTGAGGAACCCCTCCGCTTGCCTCTCAAGATGAGGAGTAGTCTGTCCTGACTGTGAATTTGTCCCCCTTTGAAGCATCTGACACCCCAGGTGCTTGAGACTGTCTCAGGCTCGGGATGCCATGAGCTGACTTCTGATGTTGCCAGAGACTACCACAGAGCCTGCATGAAGACAACTGCGCTCAGTGAGAACTTGGAGAGGTAAAGAGGGGAGGTGAAACTGCCTGTAGTGGTACCCATCGAGGGCTGCGCAGGTGAAATCAGCCTCAGAACAGACCCCTCTTGAAAAGGGTTGGGCTGTAATAATTTAATCTTAAATTATTAAAGTAGCTATCAAATTAAATAAAGACATGATTCTAGTTAGCCATATCTGTGGTTGGTTAAAAATTCAAGGCAGGCATTTTCCCCTGTAGTTTTGCAATCTAATTTGAAAGACGTTTATTCCCTCCCTGCTTCACTTCACCCAACCGTGACGACCATCAAACAGAAGTTGTTCAGCCTCATTGCATGAGATGAGGTGTCTGGCTCACAAGCAGGCAAACCCCCTCCTCCTCTCCAAAATCTTTTGTAATGAAGCTATCGATCACCCTTTTTATTATGGTAGTTTAAAGGTGTAGAACAGTAAAACAGTAGCATGGAGTTGTAGCAATCTCCTGGTAACTTTGTTGCAGGGTGGAGGAAATGACAGGGGAGGGGGGGACACAAATTTTGAAATGCAGACTAATCACAATTGTTATTCTAACAGAAAATTTCCATCTGTGCTTGTACCTAGTTCTCATTTTATGTCACTGCTTTTATTCCTCCCTTCAGCTAGGAAAGGAGGAGTCCTAGGTTTTGATTCAGGCTTCTAATGAAAGAAGAACAGAAAGCTGCTGAAAAGAGCAGAAGGTATCCATATGGGTGAGAGCAGTAGCCAGATAGACAGTGATGTAAATTAAACTGCTACATCTAATCCTTCAAGGATACTGGGTCTGGGAGGGCTCCTACCACAATATTGCAAAGAGCAGCTCTAACGACTGATTTAGAATGTAAAAGCTGAAGTTGTCAAGATACAGAAAACCCAGTGGAAGAGAAAGAGGTGTGCCAAATGATACACTCTCTTTAGGAAATGAATAAATTGTGGTGAAACTGCTCGTATAACATGAATTAATGATACAGTGGCACATGAGGTAAAAGAAAGAACAACATGGATGAAGCAGATTTTCATTTGTTGCCATCACATCAGAGAAGGATAGTAAGAAACCTCTACTGAGGTAAGTTTTTTTTCTAAGAGAAACTGTTACAGACACCTAGAGGGAGATTTGGAGGGCATGGAAGTGAAAGCATCATATCTGAGGTAGAAGCAAGGCATCTGAATTAATCGCTCTGCAATGATGAGGTACAAACAAGGCAAAAAAAGACAAACCTGACACAGGATCTCACATCAACAAGATGGTGTAGTGGTCCTAGAACTAAAGAGAAGAAAAATTATGTAAGAAAATTATAATCTATAATTCACACAGACACAGAAACCCAAGAAGATATCCTGGTAAAAACCAACAGGACAGAGATACATTGTATATTTTAATTATTCTGTATGTTTCACATATGTTTTCATACCAGGACCTCATCTGCAAGACAGAAGTTTTTATTGTCATATGTTCAAGATATCTGACTCACAATGGAAATGCTGCAAACTGAGCAGATGCAAACTGCTTTTCCTAGACTGGCAGAAGCATTGAAGACTTGAGCTATTGGAAGAGACTAGCAGAACTTGGCTTGTTAAGCTAAACTGTATGAAGGATGAAGGTGGATGAGACTCCTATCTATTAATACGTAGGGTGGGGGAAGAAAATATATGCAGAGACACAGGAACATTTTAAACTCAAAGGCAGTACTAGCACAAGAATAAATTACTATAAAGTGGTCGCAAATGCATTTAGGCTGGAAATGACAAAAAGGTTTCTAACCATAATGGGAGTGAAATAACTTTATAACAGGAAAAAAAAAAAAAAGAGGTCAGAAGCTTATCTAGTGTTTAAAATAGAGCTTAAGAGCTATTGTTTAATGAATGGAATTGAAGCAAAGCAGTGGTGAGAGGACAAGAAACTCAATATGAAAGATTTCTTCTAGTTCACTTCATTCCATAAAAATCCCTTTGATATCTTCTAGAGTCCCAGGTAAAAAAAAAACGAATAAACACATTTTCTTTAACTATCACCTCTAAGTTATTTTCTGAATTACAATAATAAGAACTTAAGGACACTAATTAAAATGTAAATGTCATGCTTCTTCTCTTATCTTTTCATTTGCTGTAGCTCACAACTGATGTATGTGACACCAAAGATAGAGATCTAATGAGTGTCTATGAAAGATCCAACAGTTTTGTTTGCTTAGTGTTTACTGGATAGTAACTGTTCCAGGGAGAGAAAAATTACCTTGTTTAATCAAGAATGGATAGAACTTACTTTCAAGATCATTGCCTTATTGTAGGGATCATTGTCCCTGGATAAGTGATAAATAAGAATCAAGGTGCCCCTTTCTTTTTTTAAATCTCCCCAGTCCAGCCCAGTCCCCCCGGCTCTTTATGAATCATGGTATGAGATACTACAGGGAACCTGATAGCAACAAATAAAATTCTTACTTGGTCTTACTGCTCTGATGGATGGATGTCTTACATTTCAAGGATAAAACTAGGTGGGTATTTGCCATAGATAGCTATCTGTTACCTTCTGCATGCATACACCACAAAGAAAGATGTTAACCCATTTCTAGATGTCTTTCTTCATCCTTTGCCTTGTCACTGGATTTTGAGTATGAAACATCTGTTGTTGGAAAGTACTTGTAGGAGGAATCTTCTCTTGATATGCCCAGGCTGTTTCATGCAACCTTCTCTTCATTTAACAGATGTCCTAGGACAACACAGAGACTTTCCTTAGGAAGGCAGCATAGACACCTGGGCATAATATGCAAACCTCTGAAAGCCATTGCAAACTGATATATCCTCTGCCCTTTAAAATAAATGTGGTTTTAGCTCTTCTTTAAGTGTAGAGGCCACCAAGAACTAATGGAACATTGTTGATTTCAAACAGAAATTATATGCTTAAGTACCACTGAAATCCAGTTAATGTCTCTAATTGTCTTTAGAAAGCCAACTGTCTCATCCTGTTCTGCACATTCAAGCAATTGCATTATATAGCACATTATACAATTATATGGGTATAACTGCAATACTCTCTCAGACTACTTCAAACTATATCAAGAATCTATTTATGCTACTTGAAGCAAAAAGCTGGCAACTATGTAAGATGAGGTTTTGAACAAGCTCTATCAAATCCTAGGAGGCATATTAGAGAGTTAAGAGTAGAGACTAACAAAATATCATAACAAGAAAAACAATCACTTTATCCGTAACGTCTATATTACTTTCATAGTGCTTAGTTTAAGTGCTTCAACAATGTTTATTATTACCTTCTCAACGTGTTATAGTTTCAATGTTCACTAGACCATTTTTGCCAACATATCAGTGGAACCACTGATTCAACAGTTTTGTCATTAATAAGTAATACTAATAATGTATTTATCTAACGCAAATGGAAAATCCTGGAATTAAGAAAAACAGGGAATATTAATGGAGACTTCCACCCTCACTTGAAAGAAGCATGACATAGTCACTATGATCTTCAGGGAACTAAAGGACTGCTATACTAAAACCACTATTTAAGAACAGCGAAATGTAAAACCTGGTGCTACTTACGGAGGGTGAAGAGTATGCAGAAAAGAGAAAGACTTTAAAACAGAAACATTGCAAGACCCAGAGCAGAATAACAGTTGAGATGGCTAGGATCTAAACAAATCACCAGTATGCCTTCTCCTTTTCAGCCTTTCCTTCGTGCAGCAGAAAGTGGCTGGAAGAAAGCCTGAAAGCCAGGAAAGAATTCCTAAAAGGTCAATAGGGAAACTGAAGAGAGAAGTGTCAGTGGACCTAGTGTAGTAGACAATATTACATAGCTGATAAATGAAGAAGGGGATTAAGAAACTGTTGACTCCAGTGGGAGCTGGAGGAGTACCTCAGCCTTCAAGTTACTGGTAAATTTGGCCTTGAGGCCAGTGGTGGGGAGGGAAGGAGGGGAATGATTAGAGCAAAGAGTGGACATGGCTGCAACCACACTGAGCAGTGCTTTGGGCTATTGGTATCACAAAGATGGTTGCTGTAGCTGAAACAAGGACCTCAAATAAGCTACATTGGCCAAATTAAAACCACACTTCTATGGAGAAGAAAGTTTGGTGCTGTGCTTTTCTGGAAATATTAACCTTTATTCTCATTGCCAAGGCCTTCACTACTACTACTACATAAAAATGGGGCTTATCTGATATATGGGGAGCAACTAACTGATTTTGTCTGTATGTGTTAGAGCTTTGCAGCCTGTTTCCTCCTCTTTGGTTAATGTCTTCTCAAATAATACCACTGACTGTCTGTCTTCTTACTGCCTGAAGTGCACATCCCTCTTCACTCAGAAATTTTTGCTTGGGTTTTACCTTTCTGTGCTGCTCTATATACTTAACAGTTAAGCCAATGTGTTTTGCTATTTTTCAATTTTTATCTTGCTGAGTGGTTGCAAGACAAATATCATGCATAAACTACTCATTAGCTGTCTGATTCTCATACCATAGACTCGTGCACTTCTCCACTTCAATTTGTATACAACAGTTTTGCATATTGTGAGGTATTTCTCTTCTAGAGTGGACACAATTCAAGCAATTGCTTTGAAGTAGATGCTACCATGAATAGTATGATGTACTGGAGAACAGAAGTCAGAACAGTCATTCAGATAGCTAATGATTTGGTACATAACCAAAAGAATTTTCCAGGACATCCACACCAGCACTTTTGATGATCATTGAGATGACTTTCTTCCTCTTGACAAACTCCCTTTATATTGTTATGAGATCATTAATAGAGGTCCCTTTTATTCTGAAGAGGCAATATGATTCAAGTTAAACCTGAACCACAACAGAAACCTATTGCTATCCTGAAGTAACACTTTTCATAAATATAGCTGAAAACTGCGTACTGTAGAGGGATAAAGAAACAAAATTAGATAGCAATTTATTGGTTTTTTTTTTTTTTTTTGCTTAGCCATTTTACTGAAGAAAAGAATGAAAAATTCACCCAAATTAAACCTTGGCAGTTCTCTTTGGGCCAGTAAATTTCCTGATGAGACAAGATATAAATTAAGAGATGTATCAGAATTTCCTGAAAAACATAGGCATAAGGTTTTCATTTGGCCTTCCTTCTAAATGAAATCTATTTATAATATTACGCTGATGCTTTAAACATAAGCCTTGCCTTGAGGGAAGAACCACAACCTACAAATTGCTTCACAATAATTCAAGCGTTAAAAACACACAGGCTTCCTGATGAGATGCTTCTTGGGAAATAAATTGCATCCAACATTCTTTCTCTGCAAACTCCAAAGGTTTCTTCTGTCTACCACAGCATTGTTCTATAGTTTCCATGCTTCTGTGCCTGTACTCCTGTTCTCTGAAGTATTGCCCTCAAAGTCCTCAGTCCTAACAATACATTTGTCATCCCACAAAGGTACTAGCTTGAAAACCAAGAAATGTTTTACAAGGCAAGAAGTATTTCTTAACAAGGCATAGAACCAGTAGAAAACAAATTGAACAACAAAAGAACCCCACTGATAACTCTAAACTGGACACAGAGCAAATAAACCTCCCTGAAAGATTAATAAACAGTGTATCAAATATATTTTGTAATAGGACAATGTTTATTTAGATGCCTTCTTATTTAATCTATGCACTGTTATAGAGGTATCTCTTCTACAATCCCTTCTGCATCTGCAAGGAACATGGACCATTTTTATGTTGCATGTTTAGAAAATACCTACTTTCCACACAGGAAAACTAAGTAATTGTCCTGGTTTGGGGTAGAACAGAATTAATACTGTTCAGTGAATTAACTTTGCAGCCAAAGCTTTTCTAACTAACTGCCCTTTCTCAATTTATCAACTTATTTTTTCAGACAGTGTCTGCTTCTAATAGTGATAACGCTTCATGTTTAGAGTTACTACCAAGGCTTGGTATGCAGACCAAGGTTACTGCTAAATCCTGTGTGCCACACTGCGGGGGGGAAGTGGGGGGCAGAAAGTAAAAGCCGCACCTGCAGGGAGGAGCAGACAGGACAAATGACCCTAAATTCATCAATGGGGTTTTCCATCCCATATCTCTCATATTCAGCATAAAAGCTGAAGGATAAGGAGGGTCAAGACCCTTCCTCACTTCTTTTGGGGCTCCTTCACTTGGCAGCATCTGAGGAGGACTCCGTCCTTTCTGCCTTTGAGCCCGAGTCCTGTGTTCCTAAACCGAGATCCAGAATCCATCTCCTGTACCCAGTTGCTGTCTGTGGCTGAGTCCAGCCTGGGACTTTTCCCAAGGGCCTGCTCCCCAGCATCAGGGATGATGGTGACATGTTGCCTTCAGGAGGGAGTTGGGTTTGATTCTGATTTTGTGTATACATTCCATTTTACTATTCTTACTAATAGTAGCTTTTTCATTAAAGCTGTTTTACTTTTCTAATTGACAAGTCTCTGCCCCTTATTCCCTTTCTCTTCCCCTTTGTGGGGGGAGGGGGCATTAACAGAGAGCGTCTGTTACACGTCTGGGGGCACCCCTGACCCTAAACCATGACAGGAATAATAATGAACTTGAATAAGGATACAACTACATTCAACGTAATGACACCTTCAGTAAGATAGCAGCTTCTTGAAATTCCATCTCTCAGGCTGATGAGTATGCAAACTGTATGCAAAATTCTGGGTATATCACTATCAGTCTACCTTAGTTTTCTCAGTTACAGAAAACTCAGTACATAATTGCTACCTCTTATCAAATGACACAGAGTCTCAGAACCAGTCAGGACTTCCTTCTTCTACCTACCTAACGTATCCATTTATTATTAAAGGCCAGAGAGGAAGGAGCAGAATCCTAATCCATTCCAAATATGAGTATCCTAATTGGTAGGCTGCAGATTAGGCTGGCTTTTAATTGTTTGTATCTTGATTCTTAAAATTTTCAAGCTTGGTGGAAGAGCAGCACAATTCCAATATAGGTTTCAACATGGCAGGAAAACAATTCCTTTACCCCAAAACTCTGCAGTCTTTGTCCGTAAAGGAATACACACAACAGTAGGATCATATTTCCTACAGCTGTGCTGCTGGCTACTTAGGACAATCAGCTGAGGATGATCAGGGTTTGGGTGGGGTACAGGCGTTCCAGATTCCTAGAAAAAAGGGACCCCTTCTAGATCCATGCAGTGTAACAGTGTATATAAGTGTGTACCTTTAGTTATGACCTTTCAGGAATTATTCAGATGTAGCTGCAATATCCACTTTGAAAAAAAAGCAGGTATTCCTTCTTTTCTTCGTATGGTGCATAAAGATTCCTAGAGGAACTGTGGATGTTACTGGAGGGGGAGGGGAGAAGGTGTCTCATCCAGTTCTCTCTGAAAGTCTAGGCATGATGTGTGACAAAGGGAGTAATAAGCAAATGGGCAGTGAGGGAAGAAAGAGGAAAGAAAGAGAACAGGAGGCAATTGGAAGCAACATCTTGAGGAATATTAAAAAAATTCCTTCCCACACAGGGAACATAGTCATGTTACTCTAGTAGAAACCAGCAGAGAGGAAAAAATCTCCTCCATGGACCATCTCTGCTCAGATGAGAAACTGGATCAGCAGAAGGCCTAGTTAGCAAAAGCAAGAAGGAAGGAATGCTTCAGAAAAAGTTTCACCCCTGTCCTCCCAGGTCCCAGTACTACTTAATAATATTTTTAATGCAGAACAGCTCTCTTAAACAACAAAATATAGATGACAATAGTTTTGATGCTGCCAACAAGATCTTTATGGAGAAGCCAGGCACCAGCACCACAACTGGAAGTGTTCTCCCATTTTGATGCAGTGACAGTATGTCCTTACGCATGTGAGTTGTTTTTCCACACCTAATAGCTTAGAATTATGGATCTGCAGGAAGACAGTGACTTTTGTCATCCAGCAAAGGCTTCATATTGAACTTCTCACTAAAAATAGTGCAATGAAACAGTGACAAGTGAGAGAATTCAAACTCGGCACCTCCTCACGGTAATTTCAGCTTAATCTTTTTTGATACAGCAGTGTGTGATTTCTTTCAGTTCCCAATCTTTACTTTCTTTTAGTTTGATCTTGTGTCTTGCTTATTATATGATTATATGTTCCTTAGAAGATTAAATGGTAGAAAACAGTACAGTGGCTATATTGTTACTCCCTTCACCCCAGTCTCTTTGCATGCTTACAGATGCCTGGAGCTTTGTCTTTCAAAAGTGATACACAACACAGAGCTCTTTAAGCATTTCCTGATTTATGTTATAAATAAGATGTTAATTATAATATTTATTTAAATTAATATGCACATAGGGTACTTTCAAAACCATTCTGTTCACAAGATTGCTGCTACCATTTATTACTACATGAATATTAATTGTTTTAATTAAATTGCAGTAATATGAACATTACAAACCATAAGGAATAATACACAATGCATTCATCAGTAAATTGGGAGTAGGGTGGTAGAGGAAGGCATCAGGCATATGCCACTGGGAAGACAATTATACAATGGATTAAGGTCTATGTGTACCCATCAGATATGTAAACACCTCATGGCTCCAACAGACCATGTAGGTTTAGGTTCAGTTTGACAAATATGCACTCAGGAGTGTATACTGTTGTATTAATATTTTCATGATTTAAAAAACAATAAATCACAATTTCTAAACAAGCAGCGTTAAGGAACATGCAAATCTAGAACAAGAAGAAAAAAATGTCCCTATTCTAAGCAGATAATAGCTCTCTGAAGATAAAATGCCTGAAGTGGGACAAGCAGGCAGCTCCTGGCTGGGCTCAAATCTCCCTAAAATTCCTGGGGAGTCGTATTTTAAGCCTTGACATTTTAAACATATGAGTATTTCCCTCAGCCTCTCCTCTCCTCCTTTTCCCCAGTGCTCACATATCTTTTTAAATTCTCATTACTTGAATGCCATGGTCACAGAGCATTGGTTTCAAAGCTTTGCTTCCACACTTAGAACTGAGAAGCCACAGGAGCAGGGCTTTGAAGAAACAGAAGAGAAAAGCAGCTGAGACACAGCCTTGAAATGCTGAGCAGCAAGAAAGGACAAACGAAGGGGAAATTTGAGTCTGTCATCAGAACAAGCATTACTGACACCCATTATGAGGTCTCCCGCTAGTCTTCAGGGAATGAGATACAGGGCTAGGCTCTTGGTATTGACCTAGGATCCTTGGTCCAGTTGCATTTAGAGCTTGCATAAGGCTTCCCTTCAGTGAGAGGGGAAAGGCCAGGCAGCCCCTGTGATAGATGGGATGCTCAGCCAGAGACAAGCTTCTTAAACTTTGCTGCTATGCACCTATGTTGTTTTTTTTTTTTTCTTCTAAAATAAGATTCAGAAGTGAGTTTCAAATAGACTACTCTTTTCTTAACTAATGTGCCAGCATTGTTCTGTCCACTGAAGTCATTACAGGATCCAAAGTGAAATCATCCCAGTCCCCTTCATCTCAGCATCAATTTGGCATTCAGCACATATTGGTATTTTTAAATACTAGTCAATATCAAGTTCCTCAGCAATCACGTTCACACAGACATTCTGTAGTTCTTATAGTAACCTCTTGTTCAGAAGTAAAGCAATTTTAAATCAATGTTTTCATCTGATTATCAGGGCTACCAAGATGGCTGGGGACTGGAACACTTGCCCTGTGAGAAACAGCTGAAGGAAAGGGGATTGTTCAGCCTGGAGAAAAGATGGCTACAGGCAGGGGACCTGATAGCACCCTCCCTGATATCTAAGAGGTGGTGGCTACCAGGAAGATGGCACCAAATCCTTTATGGAGGTACATGATGACAGAATGAAAACAACGGTCATAAATTAAAATGGATGTTTGTGACTTGAAATATAGGAAAACAAAAATCTCAGTAAGGAAAACTAAACATTGGAACAGGTTACCAGGGAGTTGTGGGAAAAACAAAACAAAACAAAACAAAACAAAACAAAACAAAACAAAACAAAACCAAACCAAACAAACAAAAAAAAACCCTGGACAGCCTGCTTTGAATTCAGTGCTGACTCCACTTCACCCAGGAATTTGGGCTAGGAGACCTCCAGTGTCCTTTTGGGCCCAAATGAGCCTGTGATTCTGCGTGGATCTTATGACTAGAGCTGCACCAAGGCAGGAAAGCCTCAGGATGTATGCTTAGATGCAAGACTCAGTCCTGTTCTGCAAAATCCCTGTAGTCTTAAGAACTAATCTATAACTTTTCACAGCACTGAGAAACAATATATGTAAGATAAACTTGCTGTGTCTATTCTGTATTCTGTATGTGCTATTCTAGATAACAGCTTAAAAAGATAAAGCCTTATCTGTCCTTAGTCAGTAATGATCTTGTGGCATTATTTATTACTTCAGAGTTTTGTTGCGAATCGTTGCTAAGACTGCTGGTTTTGCAAACCTAGCTATTGACTTCTAACTCAGTCCTAGGTTTTAAAAGTAAAAAAATCATTATTTCTTAATAAACTAAGTTCTTTTAGATGCCAAGATTCTGCAGAGATACAAGCTCTTCAGATCCAGTTTGAGCAAAGCCATAAATGAATTTTATTCATATTTTGAATGACCTGTAATCCAGAAATATTTAGCCATACTGGCTGGGCCTGATTGCCTGGTTGTCCTGCATGTGCCATGTGAATGCACTCAGGATGAACTGTTCCATAGTCTTCCCTGGTGCCAAGGTCAGGCTGACAGGTCTGTAGTTCCCTGGATCCTCCTTCTGGCCCTTCCTGCAGATAAGCATCACGTTGGCAAGCCTCCAGTCATCTGGGATCTCCCCTGATAACCAGGACTGATCATAAATGATGGAGAGTGGCTTGGCAAGTTTTTGGTGTATACTAGAAAAGCATGTTGGGAAACAAAGTGGATATGGAGCTATGGATCTTGTGCAAGTTCTGGCATGTGAACCTAATGTGAAATTCACTGGTTACCCTATGAAATGCATTGATCTGACTTCCCCTTGTTTAGGACAGCAGAATTCAAAAGGGAAGAAATGCAGAAAAGAGCCACTAGATGAATCAAGAAAGGCTTTAGAGACTAGGAGCTCAGCTCTCAACATAGAGGTTGAGACAAGATATGATTTTTCTCTCTAAATACATTAGAAGGTGACAGCAGGAAGAGAGAAGACCTATTAAAGCTAAAGAACATCACTAACACAAGAACAAATGAGTATGTGGGATGACTCAGTTTAGGCTGGAAGTTAGAGGAATATTTACAGGAATGGCCTTTCAGCGTGAGTAATGAAGAGGCAAACAACTTGCATAGATTTAAGATAAAGCTTTATCAACTTTATGGCACAATTTCTGGTTATGGCGTGTATCCAGGAGTTCCCTTCAGTCTTACCAAATGTGCTAACAAGATACATCTACTCAGACAATGTTCCTCCTCCATGATTGTTATCTATGGATAAATTTAGGATGGGGAGAGATTCTCTTCCCTGTGACAACAGAGCAATCTTGCATTTTAGATCAAGAGAGAACATTACATAATTTGTTCTTTGCTCAAAACAGAACATCCTTTTACTTTAAAATCTTGTCTCCCCAGAAGATTATAGGAATTTTGTCCCTGATCACAGTAAAAGGCAACCGTGTTTTTATATGTTGCGATCCACATATTGTATAGCTAATGCTACGACTACTTAACATTAAAGGCAAACTCTGGAAGAGTCAACCACCTCAAGTCACAGGGGTAACTATTAAAGAAGAAAACATTAAAACCTTGCTAATCCTTGTTACTTCTTGTTATTCAATGCTTATTTCTTACCAAACTTTAGGGGCTTAAAAAAACCCAAACAAACAAACCTACCCATAGCTCCATAGCAATCAACAGTGCTTACGATGCTTGGGATAAAGAATATTTCACTCAAGGGTACAGTGTTTAGATACCCATAATTCTGAGAAGATAGTGATAACATTAAAATAAAAAAATAGTCTTGACACACAAAAAACCACATCTTAAAATAAGAGCTGAATTTGCTATTACAAAATAAACAGATAGCCAAACCCCAAACTATCTCATAAAAGCATATTATAAACTGGCATGAAATCAGATTAATAAAAACTTCACGGTGAAATGAAAGACAAACAAATCCTTAAAGAAAAGAACATCTCACACACACAAATGAGGCTCAAAACCCCATGAAAAACAGGACAAACACAAACAAAAGATATATACAGGTAGGCAGTAACTGTATACTGCATATTCCATGTCTGTGGCTGCAGCTGCAGTATAAAAACCCTTTGCACTCTCAAGATAATCTTTTTAAATTATGGATTTGCAACCCTAAGATTTCCTGTTGCCATGACAGCATGAAACAGTTGTTGCCCATCATTATGGATCATGTGTTTTAGAAATTTGATTATAGTGCTATAATATTTGGGTTACTTGTAAAACACTGATGTTTTTCAAGGTATTTGGGGATATTAGGGTTTTGGGGCTTATTGATTCTTTTAAAAGGTACTCTTCTGAAGGGTAAAATATCAGAAATATAATAGGTTCTGCTCTCAACAAAATTAATCTTTCTATGAGTACAAATACTATACTGGATATTTAATTAACATATACCATAGCGCTATAAAATTCTGTAAATCTATACCAGCAATCAGACTCTGTTAATGTGGAATGATGGTTCTGTCACCAGTGGAAATCTGGATCATCAATCTGATACATTTTCAGCACATACAACCCTTTCTATTCCTGAATGCTACAGTAGTAATTACTATGTGTATCGCAGTTGGTATGCAACACTTATTTAAAGTAGCAACTATGCTTGGGAAGGGTTGAGATCGCAGGATATCGCCATGCTGTGAAAGCTCTTTCTTATGTCTGTTTTGGTGGCTTTTTTTTTTTTTTTTTTTGTGACGGGTTTTGGTTTTTTTTTTTGCTTTTGTTGTTGTTGTTGTTTGTTTTCTTCCTAAGTATTGTGGTATAGCAGACAGGAAAGAGTTGTGAGGCGTTTTGTTGAATTCCTTGCTAGCTGCAAAGATTCAGTCTCTAAGCCTCAGGTACACTGAATCAGAGGTGAACACAGCTTTGGCAAGCAGATAGACAAACTCTCCGCTGCTCACTATTTTTGAGCAACTTGACACTTCCGATTGAGCTCTTAAAATACATTTTTATATATTAAAAGCATAGGTGCTTTATTCTTGAACAATACAAACAAATACATCCCAAGTTTTGCAGAGGATTACCACCACCAGTGCTGACACCGAGGGTGAAGCACAACAAAGGTCCCTGCAAGGTCTCGAAGGGTAGGTGGCCGCTGGAGCACTGCTGGGACCAAAGAAGCCAGATAGCTCTGACATAAGCAGAGCTACTCTCCTGCTGTCTGTCATAACAAAACAATATTTTTTCTTTGCTTTCTCTCCACCCCATGCAGCACATGAAATCATACCACCATTTCGAGAGGCATTACAACTACGTAGCCTGTACCTTATAAAACGTATTTTTGTGATTAGCCATTTGCCAAACAGGAAAATGAACATGAGATTCTCTGTTAGGTTATCATTACTGGGATAATGAACTTGGGCAAATATATCATGATCTGGTGTCACAGAATCAGCTAATAGGATTAACTGACTGGTTTTATCCCCTTTGGTCTTATTTTGAACTCCTACATGTGATTATTGTAAATAGCTCAGTGTTTTTTTAAGCAGAGTGAAACAGGTATATCTGTGCATACAATAGCCTCAGTCTATCAGATAAGGGGCAGACAAGCTCTTTTCATGCAGATTTTTCTGCACTGAGGAGGAGTAGTGGAAAAGAAAGTATAGGCAACATTTGATTCTTAATTTTTTCTATCATTAAACATGGCATGTAACTGAAAAGGTAATAAACATGATAATGAGTTTAGCAAGAAATTATCTCTAAATTTGAGGTGAATTGCTGAATTAATGTGAAGGAATGAGCTGTCTGTTCATACACTGTACAGCATCCAACTGCCTCTGCTAAAGTATGAAGTGTATTTACGTGTGAAAAGCAAAGTTAAACCTCACAGTAAAGAGCAAGAGAAGGCATACTAGTAATTTGAAATATTCAAAAATATGCAAAATTCAGTTGGTTACATTAATAAACTGTTGTAATGATTCCTTCCATTATTTTGGCCTGCAACAATTATCACTAGCCCCAGAAATTCCTAAGCACGGCTTGCATACTGTATGCTCCAGGGAACACTCCCACAGGCAGCAGGTTCACACACTTCTGTTCCCAGGTCTGGGCACAGGATGTGCTGTGCCAGTGCCTCCAGGCCCACGAATGTTCCTGGACACTTTTAATTTAGCTGTATATGGAGTCTACAGCATCTGAGACACATGAGGTTAGACAGGGATAATAAATAATGACGTTGTGAGAGCAAACTAGACACTTGATTCAAAAGAATTTTCTGGCTTATGTCAAGTGCTAAGCTATATTATTATTTGATAGAATTTGGATGATTTTAAGATTACTATATTCCTAAATATTTCTGCATATGGTTTTACAGTTTACATATATTTTTTACAGTTTAAGGTATCTGCTCTCTGTCCTTTATTTTACCACCATCTACTGTAGGACTGCATCCTGCATTCTTATGAACACACCCAGTGACTCAATCACAATCCAGTGGCATAAAAGAAGCCGAACAGTAGTAAAAGCCAATTCTCAATTCTTTCAGTGGTTTTAAGCAGTAATAACTTTATTAAACTAAGTGCCTCAGTTTCACCTTACAACAGGTGCCAGGAGCTTTATCCACTGTGTTGTGTAGGCAGAACACCTCTTCTGCAGGCCTGCTTTGTTCAGCCTTCACAATTCAAATATCAACAACTGCTGTGTCATTCAGTAGAAGTCATAAGTAGAAGCCAGATGCAATGCTAAACCCACCTCTGTGCGTATTCTGACCTCCCTACCCCGCTTTCTTGAGAACTGGTATGTGTTTGCAAGTTTACAAGCAGACAAATATGCTTAAAAGTGGGGAGGGCTTTTTTGTCAAGGTATTGGCAAGAAATTTTTATGCCTTGTTAAGCCTGATTCTATTTTATCTCAGCATATTCCTTCCTTTCTTTTAACACAGAGCTGCTCAGTGAATAATCCCATGATGTTTGTATGAAGCAGAGTTACCAGAAGTGGAAAGAGGTAGGGAGCCTCTAGCTATGTGAACAAGGCTTGTTCACAAGTGACCAGGACAAACTATAAAAGCTGTTGATTGAAGAATGAGTCAGCATGGTTGTCTACATTAGAAGAAACTGAGTCAAGGCTACTGATGTTGCTTTGCTAGGCTTCCCTGTGGACTGGCAACAGCAGCTTATCTCCTCTAAAAACTCCATTAAACTCCTGGAGGTCAGCTGGAAAGCATCCCAGAAAACTCATTTTTATATGCTGCCTAATATCTAGTAAATCACTGTTTGGCTTGATCTAAACCTGAACTGATGACCTAGGGCAGGATAGCAAGGCACTGACATACATGAGTGCATAACTGCCTGAGAAAAGTAGAACCCTTCCTAACAAACTGCCTCTGGATGCCACCCACCCCTCCCATCTTTCATTAAACTTGTCAATTTACTAATATTGAAAAACCTGCATTTTCTCTTCCTCTGTCAACTATTTCATTTCAGGATGTTAACTCAACTGTAATCTTGTGGTCTAGTTTTGCATACTGTAGTGGCATGGGAATTACTTTCCTTTAACAAGTTCCCCTGCATTATGCTTGAAACAAATAAATTTCTTAGCTTTCCCAGAACACTCAATAGAGCTTCCTATAAACATGATGGGACTTGCTGACAGAAAAAGCTATTCAGAGGGCACACTCAGAACAAATGCATGCAGCAAAACATCTAACACATCCAAAAGGAATTATATCACAGAGGGCACCTCAGCATGCTTATGCTTTCATGGAGTGCTAGTAATTTGTTTTTTCTTACTTCAGTAGCCTAACAGTTCTTTGCAAGCGTGCAAGGACAAGCCAGATATCTATTATCTGGCACATATAATTCACTTTAAAGTAAAAAAAAAAAAAAAAAATAGACATAGCCTTTCCAAAAATCCTTTATTTCAATGGTTTTTCAGGGCCTATGGATGGGTCAACCAGAAAAAGGGATTAAACTGGTGAACATGCAAAGTGGTATTTATACTTACAGTATAACATGCAGGTCAGTCATGCTTATCCTACCATAAATGTATTTTTGCTTTCATGACTGGAACAAGCTAATCAAGGAAGTTTTACATATTTTATTAGCAATTGTCCTCGAAACGAGGCTTTAGTATGCATCAGAACAAGAGATCTCCAAGAATACAGTGGAATTCAGCCACACCTGAAATGAAGTAGGCAGCGCAAGCCTGGCTCTCCCTAGTGATGGACCTGGCAGAAAAAGATATCTACAAAGCCACTTTGGCATTATGAAGACCAAGGAGGTCTATGAACAGGAACGCTTCACCACCACCACTCCCAAAGAACCAAACCTTAGGTACCACCCCAGAGTTCTTGTTCAATCAGAACATCCAAAATGAGGCAGAAGGAAAAGTCAGGGTTTGGTCTACAATTTGGTAGAGTTATCCTCATGGATCAAAGATGACTCTTAGTTTAACAGCCTTTGTAATGCAAGACCAAATAACAAAGTTCCACTCATTCAGTCAGGAGATCCCATACTCAGTAAGTGCAAACTACTCAGTGAGATTCAAACTACAGAATTATGTCTCTTCGAATCCTGCAACCTGTATAAAACATAGGAGTTAAGTTTTTCAGTCTTGCAATGTAGTTATATGATCCTGCTTTTTTTTCCCTGTCTAGAGTATTATAAATTCATGTAATGAGCTCCTCAAACTCATCCTATTTATTATAATACTTATAAATCAGTAAACCACCTTTACAATGCTTTCTTCTGATAGATACCAACCATTTCCGTAATATTTGTCTGCTAGCAACCAAAAATGCAAAACATGCAGTCTGTGGTGGAGCATGGGTGTTTTCAGCAGAATTTTAAAGGAAGATTTTCCCATCCCATTCCAGAATTGATGCTAGTCCTACACTTGAAGAAACAGGTCAGCAAGAGCTGCATTGCCTGGGGTCCTTATTACCCTTCCGCTGCAGTAAAACAGAAGCTATCTTCGAAAGACAAAAAAGAAGATGGAAAAATTTTGTTCAAATAGATCTAAATTTGAAAGCTAAGATTACAGATCTTGGCACAGCACAGACAAGAAGCTGACTTGCAGCTGACCCCTCTTCAGTCCCAGGCCACCCCTCACTCCAGGGCCTTCTGTATTGATGTCAGTTCAGACCATCACAGATAAACACAGATGTAGGCAGAGAAACTTGAAGAAGTTGTCAAGAAGTTCAAACAACTGGCCTGTTTTCTAGGGAATAGTGGCAGTCCAGTGCATACAGATACCACTATTTTTGCATTATTGTGCTCCAGGCTTTTCATCCGTCTGTAAGTTTGGGCTTCTGATGGGCTTTTTTTTTTTTTTTTTCATGAATAACACTCCTGTAAATTCAGGGGCAAAGCGTAGAGTTGTCAAGCAGAGAGAATGCTGGTTTCACAAATCTATCATAGTAAGATGAGGTAAAGCATTCTTAGAAAGGTCTCAGGCAAGATAAAGGTGGATAAGGTGTAATTCTGCTGGGGTAATGTCCTGAGCACAAGGAAAAGATGGAAGAGCTATTACCACTAGCAGGAGTAGGCAGAGGCAGCCTGCAGGAATGAGTTCGCTTCCTCCTGAACGGTCCAGTGATACACAGCAACAGACCTGTAGGGTGTTAATCAAAGGACATAAAGGACAAAGGGCTCATGAAGCTGATAAAGCTTCTGGACCACAAACCTAGACATGCACTGCCCATTCAAATGCCACACTACTGCATAAATTGCAGAAGTATAAAGTTAAGGTTGAGAAGGTAAATGTAAAATTGAAATTGCCTGAGTCTCCAGGTCCAGAATAAATGTAATATATTATAGTTTATACTTTAGCGTACTTTTGCTTGCTTTGGGCATTAAAATAATGACTTCTTGTCACTGGGTATTGTGTATAACTAGGAGACAGGCCACTTCTCTCATTTACTTCACTGGCAGGGCCAGTGCTGGATTGAGTTTATGAAGTCAGACATCTGTATGCTCAGCTGTTAAATTTGCAGGCTCTTACTCCTAACTATACCCCAGAAAAGCATGACAGAATGACCTATAAAACAAGCAAACACACGTTGTAGCCATTCTCATAATGGTTAGGAAGAATAAAAAATGAAAACCTGAAAAGGCAAAGGAACTTTCTGTTAGATATAAGCTCTGACTGCCTATATAGGAAAACCCTGCTGTATGGTTCCATACTTTCAGATTTCAGCTAAATGTAGAAATGAACATGCTTATTTCTCAGCTCTTTTGTGAGTAGATCTCTCAACTTTGACTGCTAAATTCATAGTAGAGAGCTACAAACAAAAAGAACCGTGTGTCTGCTGGAGAGGTTCAGGTAGTTCTCCACTCAGATTCAGTCTCTGACATCCTGCATGTGTTTTCCCATGTTTCTCTTGGTCACCGCAGAATCCATCTGAGAGCAGAGTGCTGAAGCTCAAAGCAGTACTCCCCAGCACCCATTTCTAAATAGGGTATGGAAATAGTGATTTCTTGGAAAGCTGACATTTCTGCCACTCATGTCACATCTTGTAGAACAATGCTTCCATTGATTTATAGCAACAAAGCCACGGCTTTCTCAGAGCATGACATTTACTATTATCTCTTTGCAAAGCACGACAATCTCAGGGCACCCAAAAGAAGACTTAGATATCGATTAAAACAAACTTGATTCATTAAAAACACTGCTGACATTTCCACTGATCTGTGGTATTCTTTTCCTTCACATTAAACAATGTAGTCATTTAAAGCTCTTAAGGTCACTGTCTATAAATGTACAGTGTTTAAGGTACGTGCCATTTACCCATTCTTTGGCCTAAAGAAAAAGCTAAAAAAAAATAGAAAGAAAAAATTAGAATAAATAAAAAAAAAAGAACAAAGGGAAGAGGAAACAAATGGGTTGGGTGCCACAACTTGCATTGTTTCTCCTGCTCCAGAGCTGAGCTTCCTCCTGAGGAGAAGGAGAAAAAGATTTACCAGCTGAACACATGCAGGTACTTCACATGCAGACTCCCTCATTAAGCAAAGTAATGACAAGACTTCACACTGTCAGGAGTACTTGTTATTTCATCCCTGATGTCAACTTAATATTGCCATTACAGAAATGCAGTCAGCACATTCACACCGTGGAATGAAATCTTTAGGCAGAGCTCCTGTGAGCCCAACCCCCAGCACCCATCAACAGCCTCATCCACCGGCAGTTCAGCTCTCCAGCAGTGTACAGTTACACCCTGTTCCCTGCTGAAAGTAAGATTGAAGATTTTTATGATTTAATAGTACGGTTCCTACAATTTCTGTACACAGCACGGATCTGTTTAATTCACCATTTGTTTTACAATTAAAGGGGGAGAACATACTTCTAGAGAATTTCCCACAGCTAGTCGTGTTACTGCCTCAGGAAACGTTAGTAGCAGCCCAAATGTGGCAACCTTTGCCATGAGCATTACTCATACTTTAAAATGCCAGAGCTGTATCAATTGTTTGACTTCACTTCTAATGGAGTGATGGTATTCCCTCCCCAGAGGAAGACAAATACTTCCATTAGGCAGAGGTCCTGGAGAGTGAGAGAAGCTGGTCTCTCACTAGGGAAGCTGCCTTATAGCTCACAAGCCTTCTTTCACAAAAGGCTGAAAGGCCGTTACATACTTGTAACCATCTAAAGGAAACAATCTGTGGAAATTTTTGGCTCTGCAAAAATCAATAGTTAAGGACTCAGTTGTCTGCAGAAGAATTTTGTCATTTTATCAATGCAAAACTTTTCCTCAATAGTTTTTTTGTTTGTTTGTTTGTTTGTTTTTTTTAATACAGGCTTTTCTTTCATATAGGTTTCAATGTTTGTATCACTGAGACAACAGTGGCTTAGTCTCAACACATATACCTGTGGTTACATTGGAATTTGTCCCTGAGCCTTCATTTGACTTCTTGAGGACAACTGGATATTCTAAAGCCTTTTTGAAGGTCAGGGAAAAGTTATTTAAATCCTCTGCTTTTTCATTAGTCTGTATATTGACTAATGGAAATCTCCTGAATACTGAGACAAAATGCTCTGAAAGAGGCCCTAACTAGGTGAGAGTGAAATAAGTCTTGTCTTGATCATTCTCCAAACAAGAGGAGGGACTCTAATTTCCTCTTAAGCCTTTGCAAAATAATAAAGCCTGAAGGACCAGGTGCATTGTTTTTGTGATGTGATGGGCTGACAAAGGGCTAGAATCATGAAGAAAAGAGAAAACCTAACCAAGATGGAATTTGCTCCAATGACACCAAATTATGTTTCCCTTTGGTAAGTGTGATGATCATTTGATTGTTGACCAAACCCTCATGTGCCCAAGTGTGCATTTTGGAAGCAGCATCAGTACAGCTCACCAGTCACTAGATTTTAACATGCAACCCATGGTATTTCTGAGTATGTGCATGTGGTCCATCTGACAAATGTTTGATGAATTGTCAGTGTGTAAACTCTTGTGAGCAATTTCAGAATTTATAACATCTAAATGGAAGGGGAATTGGTGAACAAAAAATTTAGTAGACAGATTGGTCTACCTTTCCATACAGAAAGCACACTTTGAAAGAGTCATCCATAAGTTTGTGCCTGAGAAGCACACTGGCACTGAGGAAAATAGCACAGAACTTTTGAATAGATAATTTTTTTTACTATTACTATGATTAACAACATCCACTAACTATTCTGTTCCTGATTCTTCCAATAATAAATTTTCCCTAACACTTAGTGATTTCTGTCATAATCCCACTGTTGCAGCCAAATAATACAGCATGTTAATGACCATGGTTACTATCCAAGCATGACTTCAAAGCATTTATGTCCACAGAAATTTGACAATATTGATGTTGCACATTTGAATGATCTAGAAAATAAATAAATAAAGGGAAGATCATCTATCTTGGTGAATTACTTCTGTAATAGAGATTTGCCCCATTCTGGGGGCATTTTAGACTGCCTGCAAGAATACAAGAAATCTCAAAGATTTTTCCGTCTACATTATAGTTGAAAATGGGAATGGAATTGGAATGACTTTGGAAATCTCAGAGTAATTCTTTATCGAGGGGAAGTACAAGACTCTTCTTAGCATATTTTACCAGGTCTGGTGAACTGACCAAACATTCTTCCTCTTCCCATTTTGCACATGGATTAGGACCTACTGCTGTAAGGTACTAGAGCTAGATCAAATGCAAGGTGAAGATGTACTGCAATTCCCAGAAATAAGACAGGAAATTTTTTCTTTCCTGTAAAAAGAAAAACTTATCCACTCTAAGGAAACTCAACTGACCATTTGATTTTAAGGCTGTATAGGGGATTGTTTTGCATTTATCTCTTTCCTATGGTATGATATTGAGAAACACATTCATTACATAAGAGTTCGCTGATATTTCTAGGGATATCCTTTAAAACTGAAGAAACCTCAGAGAAAAGAAGAGTTAGTAAATGGAAATGCAATATTGACCTTTTCCTAAAGAAAAAGGTCAGATTTTTAAATGCTTAAACTTAGAGCTGTGTAGCCATACTAAATTTCTAGAAGTGAACACATATCTTGAAGCAGGACAATTAATTTCAGCCAATAAGTATGTATGGCCTTACATTGGCAAAATGCTTAAGAAGGAAACAAACCTTCTTGTACTGGTCTGGGGTGGGGGTGGGGGTCTGGGATT
>NW_008606117.1:11258-12722 GCF_000691845.1 Merops nubicus | reverse complement strand
CCCGCTTCCCACCTTATGAGGCCTCCGCCCTGGCCGGCCGGCAGCGACCCCCACCCCCCTGGCCGGACCCGCCAATGGGCCACGGGCCGCTGGGCCTCCAGGGGTGACTCAGAGCCGTCTCCCACACCTCCATTGTCATCCCATCACCAAAATACACATAATGAGGTCTCGCCCCATTGAAGGAGCCAAGGCGTCTCCTAGCGAAGCCCCCACCCCGCCACAAACCCATCCACCTTTCTTTAATTCAAATGGAGAGCACACAATTTAATGAATTTCTTTTACCCTCGGTTTGGCCTTCAAGAAGGCATCTCATCTCTTCATAGCAAAGCCCAGGAGCTCTGCCCAAAAACTGGAGCTCCCCAGGATGTGGGAAGACCTCCACACTGCCCTTCTCCCAAAGGGAAACCATCCCAGCTCTTACTGCACCCGGATGACAAGTCCTTGTCTTCCCCGTTTAGCTACCCTGCTTCTATTCGCGTCCAGGGGACACTTCTCAACTTAACTGCAGTAAATAAAATGCTGGTGGCTTTACTGGACAGTGCATCAAAACCCACCATTCACAGAAAAGGACAAAATCTCCCTCAGCACACAGAGGTCACCTGAGGGAGAAGCAGCAGTCTCCCTCCTGAGTGCATGCTGAAGAGCTCAGCACAAGCTCTTCCTTTCGTAGGGCTGCTTTTTTTATCTCCAGACAGCTCTACTTATCCAAGTCATGTACAGAACAAGCAAGGTCTGTGCTTTCAGCACAAGGTGAAATCATGACCAACATATTAATCCAAAAGAGCAGACAGAAATACTATTTAAGAGAGCCAAGAGTGAGGTAAGGACTTAGAGGGAGCAACAGTTGCAATGGTGAAAAGGACTAGATGTCAGAACAGGGTTAGAACAGCAGCAAATTGATTAGTCAATGTAACAATCTGTCAAATGCAGACATTAATGGCTAGCACTGAAGGTGTTCAAAAACAACAGCATCATTACTTCATGGGTTTTTTCATCTCAAAATGTCCCCATTCATTTTTCTGATTTGGGACTGCTCCAACAACAGCATCATTACTTCATGGGTTTGAAGCTTGGTCTGAAGCTAAAGGGTATGAGGACAAAGTCCCTGAGCTGTTACATACTGTTTTCATTCTGCAGAGACCAGTGCATTCCCCATCCACACAGCCCTTTTTGGGTTGAGCTGGGCAAGGGCTTAGCATTATACACACCACCACAGTGGTTCACAACAAAAATGCATGTTGTTCCAGACAAAGGTGACAGTCAGCCCCATGAGTCTGCTGCTCCAGAGGCTGGACTCCTTTAGTAGCTCTGCCCATGAGGCAAGGTAAATACCCTCAGAAACCACTTTACCTAAATAATGTTTTCAAGCACAAGTGCATATGAAGGCAGTGAGAATTTCAAAGGGATGACAGCAGTATGTAGTCCAAAACATCTGGAAACAACAGCTTAGAGAAATTTCTTAGT
>NW_008606117.1:7094-11247 GCF_000691845.1 Merops nubicus | reverse complement strand
CTTTCCCTTTCTTCTACTGTAGCATGCCCATAAGCCTGGACAGCCATAGCAGAGGTACATCCTTCACCTCTAGAGCTCCAGGATAGTTTGGGTTTTTTCCTGTCCATGTAAACAATAAAAAATGCATTTAAGTAATAATTTTCATGTGGGAGAAGGGGAAACAATCAGTCAGGTGGCAAGTGATTCAGCAGTTCTGAACACAGTCAAGGTGTGCTACCAGTCCTTTGGTTTTAGTTCACTTTTAATATTCAGATACCTATGGAGGGAAGGGTGGGGGGAGACTCAGACACAATAGGAAGACATATAAAGCTTGATGCCATAGCTTTATTGACAGTCAAACTACAGCAGATCCAGCTTCAGCTATTTCTTATTATTCTAAGCGTGCAGGGTAGAATTCTACCTGCCTTTAAGTGCCCGTAAGACTTAGCACACAGTCCTGTGTATGCCACCTCCAGCACATGCTTGGGTAGCAAATAAACCAACTCACAGAGGTATTCCTTCCTTAAAAAAAACAAACAAAACAAAACAAAAAAAAAACAAAAAAACTTCTTTTTTTTTTTTTTTTGGCCAGGTTAGTTTTTGGCAAGCTTAGTTAAAGCACTAGCATGTGATGGGGATGTATAGGAGCAGAGGGAAGAGTTGGGGACCCCCAATTTAAACTGGCACAAGAAAGCATGGAATTGAATATGACCTTTCCATCTCTCTGCAATGCTAGTACAATTGTCTGTGGAGTGCATATTAAACTGGAACAAGAATACCAAGGATGTTTGTAGGTCACAAAGAGAGTTTACTCCTTCAGTATGGCCACAGAGGCAGCTGGAACAAATGCTGTCATTTTTCTTTCTGGATTTCCAGTTTTCATGAAAGAAAACATCATTTGATAGGAATAACTATGACACAAATCTGACCCTTCAGGCAGCCTGCAGTATTGGCTTCAAAAGGACAGGGAAGCCACCACTTCCAACACACACAAATACACCTTATAGCTACAGCCAGGGCAGAAGAGACAAAGAGGAGTCAGCAGAGGCTTGCACTGACTTGCACTACTTGCTAATAGTGACTGTCCATCACTACTAGCTAGGTCAAATAGACCAGGCTTTTGTTAACATCCTCTGGCTATGGGGAGAGCAGTTTACACTTCCCGGAGTTATTGTTTCAGGCATTCTGCCAGGCAGCCTCTTTACACCCTTCATTTTCAGAGATTTTCTTTGCAATGCTAATTGATAGAGACTTAGATTAGGAGTTTTGTTTTCAAGTGTGATTCCAGGAAAGAAGATGGCAATCTTTGCCTCCCCCTCCTCTTCCCTCTCTTCTGCTGAGACATATGGACTTGACCTAATGTAAGAGCTAATTTCTGCTACAGCAGAAATTTTGACCACACACTAATCCAGGCCAGGACCCTGACCAGCCATTGCTGTGTTCCCTTCACACTGACATCATGCTGTTGCACGTCAGTCATAATAAAAACAACTGTTGTGAGCTCCACCATCTCTGAATTGTATCAGAAAAATAGTTTTCTCCCTCCCTGTATATTTGAGTCATTTCACAAACAGGAGAATGGAAAGAATGTGGAGAAAGAAGCAGGAATACTCAAAGCAGTATGCTTCACAGGTTGTCTTCAGGCTCCCACTGAAAGCCATTAAATTATGCTATAGATTTCAATAGAGTGAAATTTCAGCATGGTGTCCTCTGCCAGAGTTCCTTTATGCCAGAGTCATGGTACAAGTTCATCTACAGAGGAATCCAAATCACACGTGGGAGGTACTGAAAATACAACCAACCCGAAAGATATGCATGTAAAGGACAGTTAGGAGAGACAACATAGCTGTTAGACAAGGACTAGCCACAGTGCTCTTTAGAAAATCTCTCAAAAAATGTTTGCATCTATCCTAGTTCTGATCAGAGCATTGGAAGCTCCTCTCCTTTCTCCTTCCCAGAGCAGCCCTATTGTTAGGAGTTAGGAAGGCGATCCCAAAATCAGGCTAGCATGAATGGGATGCCGAATTACCCAGTGCAACATGGGGTCCGTCACCAGGCGCCTGCCTGGGGAGCCATAGGATGAGCACAGCCCTTTAGGAATCCCTACATCAAACATTTTTTAGGGCAGTACAATGCTATTGATGTTTAAGCAGAACTTTCATCCTGAAAGAAGCAAGATCAATTTCACTAGTTGGTCTTCAGACATTAACACCTAATAAAAAGGGTGCTCATGCCCTGCTTATCTGGAGTGCATCTTTAATTATCCTTTTGTACACCTTTTGCAGCCCATTACTTACCAGTCAACACTGCTTTAATTATGGGCTTGGCAGCAAAAAGCAGCTCTTACATCACTGAATTAAAAATGCTACAAAGCAACCCCGGAGAATTGCAGAGAGATTTCATGTTCAAATGGAAAACTGGAATCCAACAAAACGATGTGGATTATTTTTACAGAGATCTCTCTACTGTCATATCCAGATGCACCCCAGAACCCTTCAAAGAAGATGAGCAGCCAAGTGATGGTTGTGCTTTCACCTGCTGTTCAAGGAAAGAAGCATTTACATCAGCCTGTCTTGTTCTGACATTAAGTCAGTGGCCAGACGTGCACAATTCCTTAACGTGTCAGGGCAAGCAGGATCTAACACTTGAAGGGGGAGGAAAACAATATTGCTGAAAACATTTTTGAGACACACTATTCTTGCTCTGACTCAGTTCCCATTAAAATCTATAGATTTCAGGATTAAAAAAGCATTAGGCCAACTTCACATAACTTTTGAACACTCTCACATTTAAGTTTTTCTTATATGTAAATATAATATAAACATAAGCACATCGTGCACCTTGAGCAAAAAGAAGGTGGAACACTTAAAATAATTTATGACACTGATTGTAATTATCTTAAATTTATGGTAACTGTTTAAAAAGGGTCATACTTGCTAAGACCAAATGCCTGTCTAGCCTGGTATTTAACTCTTCTGCAATGGCCAAAAGTGGAGTGAGGTATCTACATACTGGTACTCTTACCCAGTAATGATGACCAGGACACCGTTGGTCATTTTCAGCCCAGAGACTTTCTGACCTGGATAAGAGTTTCTAAATATACACAAAACACAATATGCATCTATTTTGTGAATTTACAGTCTTTTTTTGAACCTATGTGGAATTTTAGGTTTAAAGCATCCTCTGAGTAGGACTCAACCATGTGTTATATGAAATAACACTTTTATGTGCCCTTAACATGTTGCCTGCTAGAGTCATTTGGTGCTTGCTCCTTCCCACACAAGAATGCGGAATGACCTCTGCTGGTTCTAGTGCTTCATGCTGCCCATTTTTTCACCAAATCCCAACACTTACCCCTTCAGCCACCTCCTTTCCAGACCAAAGAATCCCAAGTTACTCACGGTAGCTGGTCCATGATTACTCATCCTATAGTAACTTCCCCATGCCTTTGATCATTCATTTTGCCCTTTTTGGAGCCTTTTCTGGTTCTACTCTATCTTTCCTGAGATAGGAAGACTAGAACAACTTTCAGAATTCAAGCTGTAGAGGAATCATGATGTTTGAAGTATTATGACAATCTTTTTTCTTCCGTCATCTCCTAATAGGTCCTAACATCTGCTTTACTTTCTTGATCATCACTGAGCTTTGATTCTCATAGAGCATTCTCATACTCTATCAAACTCTAAGATCTTGTGTCTGAGTTGTAACAGTGATCTATTGTCTGAACCTGAAAATGGTTACTTACTTGTACTATCATTATGCTGCCTACTGGTGAGGTTTTGAGTCCTGTGACAATCTGGAAATAAATTGCCATCCCTTTCAAAGAGAAGACTGCCTCAATTTTTAAAGGAAATAAAAATAAGACCTCAGGTAAAACTGAAGCCAAAGAATTTACAGGCTTTGTGTCTTTTATTAAATGGTAGCCCAGTGGTGCCCAACACCATTCATTTTTCTTTTGGGCAGTTGAAAAAAGTCTTGGGATATGGATGTAGGATAGCACAGACTTGCTGGGATTAGTGATTCCGCTCTCACACAACAGGATGTCTCCGGCTCTCAAGCAGGCAAATTTCCCTTCTGTGAGACAGATCTGCCTCACACAGCCACACCAAACTCTCATCTAGAGTTTGGACAGGCTGAGCCTAAGCCTGTAAAGAGTTAGGATGACCACAGGGAA
>NW_008606117.1:0-7063 GCF_000691845.1 Merops nubicus | reverse complement strand
AGAAGAAATGGGCAGGAGTAGGATTCCCACTTATTAAGCCGAACACAAGGATTATCAGTATTCTTGACCCCTTTGAATGCTGAGTAGGAAAGCTGTGCAGGAATCCATGCAGTAGCAAACCTGTGTTCACTAATATCCTGCCTCAGGAAACATTAAAAAAAATCTGTACAAAATATCCTGGGCCTCCAGAGGATTACTGTCTGCAGTTCAGTCTGGCAGGCCCTTTCTTTGCTCCAGCACCACGGAGGTACAATTTCATTTAAATGTATTAATATTGTATGCCCAGTAGGGTCAGGTTCACAGTCTGCATAACTTTACAGTAATCCTTTCCCTTGTACTCCCAGCCATCTCCTTCCCTGTCTCCTTTCCTTCCTGACAAAGTCTCTGTCATTGTCCCCATCTATGCTATCTGTGTAACTGGCACATGCTCTATGACTGATCAGCTCCAGAAACACTTGTGGACCATGAGCACCTGAAAGGATCAGACATCTGAACTGCAGATGTTTTAGGACAAGGACTGTATCTTTTTCTTGTGCTGGCAGAATACAAACACACCCACGTGATACTATAGAAATACAACAAATTGCAGGATCATAGTCTGTTGAACTTGATTACGATAACTTGTCACCTAAAGATGAGTGAATTTGGCCTTAAGGCTAGTCTGCTGGGACTGGAGACAAGTTGTCTGGAGAGTTCTCCTCCTGGTTCAAGGAACTAACCTCTCTTGTCAGTCCTATTCCTTCTCATCTGCCAAATAACAACCCCACCCATGTGCTTGTAATGAAATATGCTTCCCACCCATCTCACCCATCTCCCAGTGACCTCATTATTTTGCTAGATCTGTGCTGGCTTTTTTTGTATCAGAGTTAGCTTTTCCATCACAATGTTCCTATTCCAGACACACAGGAAAAAAATATTCAGTTAGAAGACTGTCAATTGACACAACTTGATCATTAACTGAGAAACGTGATAAAGACGCATTAGCTGGTCCCAGTAGACCCTCAAGAACAGTGAACTAATTGTAAATCTTTCCTTTTTCCAAACACTGCACTCCTGTGTTTACAGTGATGCATATGAAGAACTTGGCAACGTAAGGCAGTGTCTTTTAAAACAGGAAGCAGCAATAAAGAGGAATTCCTTCAGAGAGAAACAAGAATCAGATACCAAATCCTATCTATTAAAATACTCGTGGCACTATCATCGAGTGGTTAAGGGGGACAGAATACAGCATTAAAATGCTAATGGTTTGCTGGACACTTACACCTTTGACCTGCTTTAACCACTCAGTCTATAATGCTGTAAGATGCCGGTATGCAGAGTCATGGCCCTTTGTCTGTCTGTAATACAGTTCTGAACAGTCTAAACTACTCAGGTATTTCCAACATGATCAATATGAACAAGGTTGTCTGGTCACATGTCATTTATCCTTGTAAGGATAAATTCAATACTATTAAATAGCCTGCCCAAATTACATAAAAAGTTTTTGCCCATATACCTTCAAAAAAATCCTACCAAATACCTGTAGCATATATCTGGTTTAAAAAAATTCCACCAAATACCTGTAACATAAATCTAACCTTTATAAACTGAGATTTCAAGTGAATGTTACTTCTTACTCTTTCATTTTTTAAAGCTACCTCACACAATAAAAGAAAGCCATTGTAGATGCTCACAGAATATTTTTATTTAGGATATTTTTAGTAGGACTAAAGTCCAGCTCAAGTGAATGTTACTTCTTACTCTTTCATTTTTTAAAGCTACCTCACACAATAAAAGAAAGCCATCGTAGATGCTCACATAATACTTTTAGTAGGACTGAAGTCCAGCAGGACATTTGTAGAACAAATACAGCACTGTAAAATGCACAACTGTCATCAAAACTGAAGCTCTCTGTGCAACCTGAACTTCAAACTGGTGAGCTGTGTCTGTCTATTTAGAAGGGCTTTGTAAGGCAATGTTGGCTGAAGCACATCATGATAAAAAAGTCTGTTTTGATTTTCTGTTCCTTTTTAATGACAGAAAAAAACCCCACAGTGATAGTGTTAGGATGAACATATAGAACTTAAATTCATCCCTAAAATGTGCAAACTGAATCTGTAGTAAAATCAACAAGAAACTCATACCTTTATAGCTTATAAGTATTACTTAGTTCTTAATCTTTGCAAAGAATAAAATATTGGGCTAAGATCTTTATAGCTGACAATTTCCAGGACTTGAATTATGCTCCCAGTTGTGTTAAAAATGTGATAGAAGAGAATATGTTTTATCAAACATCCAAGGAATCCATTTACCTATGAGAAGGATACAGCAGAGAAATGTTCAAAGGTTTGTTTACTTCTAAGTCATAAAGGATATTCATTACAACAAGAAGTAGCATTACTATACCCCATTGTTTCTTCTTATGTACATCCTATTACTCTTTAATAAGTATGGGAATCTTGCCCATTAACCTTCAAAACTGTTGTGCTCGTCAATCTGCAACATGAAGTATTTTTAAAGGCTGTACTTTTCCTTTGCTTCTCCAGTCTTAGAACCAAAAGAAGTGAAAATTTTAGTGAATTTTAACTCTCCATAAAAAGCCAAAAATGAGAGAAACAGTCATGTCAACTAGTTACATTAGGAATCAGACATTGCTTGCAGTAGCTTCATTACAGCATTGCATCATTTAATCCCAAATAAAACGTTTCATTGATAATTCCACCTCCTTAAGTAACTTTCACTGAATGAAATTGATCTCTTTTATTCCATCTTCAAATCCAGTTTAAAGTTGGCTGCAGTTCATTTCCAAGTAGCTTCCTAAAAGAAGCCAAATCCCTTAATCCTTACTTCTACAAAAAGTTGCTGTTTAGACAAGTCACATCACTGACTTCAGTAGGATGACTCATACCATAAAGGTTGGTCTGAATTAGACTAAGCTCCCCCCCCTCTTTTTTTTTTTTTTTGAAAGAATTTTAAAAGACACAAAAGAGCTAACATGTCTCTATCTAGTCTCTGGCATCTCCCAAGAAGAGCAAACAAAAGAGGCAGACTACCTGGCAAATACCCTTTGTACTTCCCGATGAAAGTGAGATAGTCAATATCTCTAAGTTAGAGATAGCAAATGTTTCTAAACTGAAGGGGGGACAAGTTTTCTCCACTACTAGATACAACAAAAACTTTAGTACTTGAAAAATCTAAGAGAGTGTTATATTGATGTAAGCAGTGTGAAATGAGCCAACTATGTCTCAGGGGTTAAGCAGGAAGAATACACAGGTCCATTTTATTGTTTTCAGAAGAAGAAACCCATCTCAGTTTATATACCCAGGCACTGTGGAGGCCTCAGGACTCTATGGGCACAACTTCACTGAAAAAGCCTTTTTTTAAAAAAAACTAATGTAGTTGTTGTCTTTGACATCTCAAAGAGGAACACACATCCCATTTTGATGCTACTACATGGTTAGTAACCTTACCTGTTGATCTCATAACAAACACCTCTTTTGGTCTTATATTCTTGAAATGTAGTTGTGGCTTTAATTACTAGCCTGATCAGAAATCTAAATCAAGTGATGCAAGTGCAAGAAAGAACCTTTGTACACAGTTATGAGGAACACACTTTTTTTCCCCTTTTCTAACTTGTTTTTAAGATTATCCTTTCCCTCTCTTTTCTGTGGCCTTGACTACCAAAAAATAGACTCAGTTTAGCAATATGTGCAGCCTGAAGCAGGGTGAAGCCAGATTAGCTCATCTTCAAATGCTTACAGAGAGAGCCCTGCCATCATGACAGCAGTCATGCCGATTGCTAGCTGCCAATATCTGCATGCTCTCTAGTATAGAACAGGCCTGGGAAAGAACATGGAGCTGTGTTAATCCTGTCACAACAGAGCTATGTGTTCCAGTCTATGAATATAAATCAGGCTTCTAGTAAGCATGGCTGGAGTTGCCTAAGCTAGCTTTCTGCATTCAGCCTTTGTGATATTTTGGTGTCTAGTATGCTGTTGAGAGTTGCCAAATGATAACAGCATGCCAGCTTTTCATTCAGTCATTTTGTGGCACTGATTAAGAGAAAAGGAAAGAAAAAGAATGCAGAAATAGTTTCATTTCCTGTGAACTTGGCAAATTAAATCATTTCTGGTTTTGTGTGTGGGTTTTGGTTTTGGTTTTGGTTTTGGTTTTTTTTCTTGGCTTTTTTTTTAGTAATTCACATAATACTCGTTTTTTTTTTTTTTGGCTTTTTTTTAATAATTCACATAATACTGTTCAGTATTTAGTTTCTAATTTAGATTATACTTGTCAATAAGTGCAATTCACTAACAACATTTCCAGTGTTGAAGACACAAAGGTAGCTAGCCTATTGGTCCAAAATATGAAAGCATAAATGCAAACTATGATAGAACAAGCTTTTCAGATAAACTCTGGAAAATTACTCCCTCAGGATTAGCCGTTAGGTACATATTAACACCACAGAACACAACAACACTAACAGAACATGAAACATGAGACTAATAATTCAAAGAAGTGGATTCTCTGTCTTTTGTTGTCTTCAAAGTAAGATAAAATGCCCCTTGAAAAGTATGCTTTAGGCAAGTGCAAGTTACTGAGGTCATTTCAGAGAAACAAGGTAATATTTAATGGCCTGTGCTGGCCAGAACAGATCATGCTACAGGACTTCTGGCTTTAAAAAATATGAAAACTGGAAATGTATTCAGCTTCTGAAATACTCCAAAGACTATTCCATTTGTGAAGAGAAGCAGCCTTTTTAAAGAAGTTAAGGACTGCCCTGGATTAGAAATGGAACAGCTTAAAGTCCACTCCCACAAAAGGTCTGAGCACCGAGTTGTCTTCATTAACTATGTAACCTCCAAGTCCCAGGCTGTGAGATGCCTGGGGCTGATAAAACTACCTGTGTCAACATCGGGTGGGGGCTGCTGTCAGGCATGAAGACTGGCCCCTTCTGGCGGGCCACATGCTGGCGTAGCTGGTTTTGTGACTATGGTCTATCTGGGCCAGAAAGAATATAACCTAAAAAAAAAAAAAAAATCCATCTACCCTGCCTCTGCCCAAGGCGACGCAGTGTATGGAGGCAGTCTTCCCTGGAATGTGGCAGAAAGGATAGCACGACACCGCTTCTGCCCTCACCGGGCTGCTACCGGCCACCAAAGCCAGTCTAACAAAGCAAATGCCCGGAGGTGCACGAGCAGCCGGGCTGTGTCCCCGTCCAGGGGGCATCGTGAAGGGGAAGGGTTTGACTACCCGTCCCCAGCGGCGGGTCGCACACCGTGGTCGAGATAGCAACACCCTTCTCCCGACGCTTTCTGCCTCAGCAGCGCCGGTTGCCGACAGCCCGTTTCTTTCCCCTGGTCGTGACTGCCCTCTCCAGCCAGCTCCACGCAGCAGCAGCAGATCCATCCATCCATCCATCCATCCATCCATCCATCCATCCATCCACCCACCCCCCCCTCTGCACTTCTGCCACAAAGCTCCAGCCGTCCTGGGATCTCCGCACAACCTCTGGACGTGAATTTACAGGTAGGCAGAGGCAATTTGCATGTAATGTTCTAAAAAGCAGGAAATTCAGTAACAGGCTACAGGAAAAAATGCTGAATTTTAGAAATATCTGCCAGATACCAAAACGTTGTAGGCAGAGCCACATACACTTTTCTCCTGCATCAACCAACCAGCCCAGGCGACTGTACTGGTGTGGTATTCCTTGTCGTAGCCTCACAGGTTTTTATAGATGGCTTCCCAGCAAATGTTTCACCACTGCACGAATTTCTTATCAAACTCTCCTGTAATCTCCACAGAACACACCAGCAAAAAAGCACAGTGATTTGGGCAGGAATAGCTGGGAACAAAACACAGAGACAGGGAAGCAGACCAAACTCTCTCAGGACAGAACAAAACTAACCCAAACGCATCCCAAGTCAAGGCATAGAGACCCTTTTCTGTATCACACTGCTCATGCTGGGAAGATGTCAGGACTTGCTGTATTAATTGTGCCTGTAAAGCTCTTTTCTTCAACATCATCAAAACATAGTTAAAAGAGAAGAATATTTAGCCTTCAGGCAAGGTCAAAGAACAGTATGGCCAACATTTCTCACCTCCATGCTGTCAAAGTCATTGTCAAGCAAACAGGTAGCAAAGCTCAAAGAGAAGTACTACACACACAAACACCCTTCATTCTATCTGTGGGCACCTGTCCCAAGACCAGAGTGATTTCTTTCAACATGATCATCACCGAGTCCAAAGTCCCAAAAGGACATAAGAGTAGAACACGGTGTATTTTTTTTTTGCTTCAGTTTTCACTACCAACCCTTCTCTTCACAGCCCTCAAGTTCGTGGCCCAGAGGACAAGGACCTGGTAGACAAAGTCTCTCTCACTGTAAGCGACTACCTTCACAACTACCTGAGGAACCTGAACATAAATAAGCCCATGGAACCTGATGGCATGCAGAGTATTGAAGGAACTGGCTGATGCAGTTGCTGAGCCACTCTCCATAATATTTGAGAAGTCATGACAGTCAGGTGAAGTCCCTAGCAACTGGAAAAAGGGTGACATCATGCCCATCTTTAAAAAGGGTAAAAGAGAAGGCCCTGGGAACTACCGACCTGCAAGCCTTGCCTCTGTGCCTGGGAAGATCATGGAGCAGATCCTGCTAGAAGACATGCTAAGGCACATGGAGGACAGGGAGGGAATCCTAGGTAGTCAGCATGGATTTACTAGGGGCAAGTCCTGCATGACCAACCTAGTGACCTTCTATAATGAAGTGACTGCATCAGTTGTTGAAAAAAAAATTATGCAAGTCTAAAAAAGACCTGGACATATTCAGAAAGCACAGCAATAACACTAGTTTGATCTTTCTAAGTTGGAGAGATAGGGGTTCAATGGGTGGACTGTTCAGTGGATGAAGAACTGGCTGGATGGTCACATTCAGAGAGTGATGGTCAAAGGCTCGATGTCCCGATGGAGGATGGTGACGAGTGGTGCCCCTCAGGGGTCTGTGCTGGGACCAGTGTTGTTAATTATCTTAATTAATGATATTTGTAAGTGACATTGAGCGCACTCAGCAAGTTTGCAGATGATATC
>NW_008606116.1:40281-42596 GCF_000691845.1 Merops nubicus | reverse complement strand
GTGCGAACGGACCGTGCCGTTCGAAGCCGAAAAACCCCAGATCTTCCCTTTTTCGGCCCAGTAGTGCTGGGGTTTAATAACTACCGGGCGGTGGAGGTGCTGGTCTCTGGGGCGGGCGCTGACGTACGCACTGTTTCTGTTTCGGACCCCAGAAGATCACGGCAGAGATGGCCGCGTTCCTGCAGAAGCTGCGGGAGAAGGTGAAAGTTGGAGTGGTGGGGGGCTCGGGCTTTTAGAAAGTTAAAGTGCGGCTCGGACTTTGAGAAGATTAAGGAGCAGCTCGGCGATGACGGTAAGGCTGATGCAATCCCCTGCGCCAAGTCGCCTACAAGGAAGTTGTGAGGGTTAACCGTGGGTTCTCCTCCTCCTTTGCGTTTAACTTCTCGCCTGCTTTTGCTGTGTTGCACTCAGCCCTCGGACAGCTGCTTCCAGGCGCTTAGTAACTGCAGCCTGTGTTTGCTCTGCGGGTGTCCCGGGGTGTCACCGAGGGACCGTTGCTAGCGGTGAAGCCCTGGCTTGGGCAGTGCCTTGGGAGGGCGTTGTGACGGGGCGGTTCCGCAGCGGAGTTCCAGCAGGGAACCCTGCAGGATCTGACCGTTACCCGCCGAGCTGATACGTAGGGATGGACTCTTTCTATACTTCTTTGAGAGACCGCTCCTTTTCTGTATAAAAGATCATCTTTAATGGCCTTAATCAATGCTACTGATGGCCCTCTGTAACAGGCACAGAACCCCGCTGGAGGCCGTTACAGGTGGTCTCATGTAGGCCATGGCACTGTGCATTCCAGTAAGATTCTCACAATCCTACATCTACTGTAGGTCAGTAATGTTGAGAAAACAAAAAAACTAAAGTAGTATTTGATTTGCTCTCTAGCCAGGCTGCGTGCCAGGTTTCTGTAATATTTGAGGTGTTCAGTTATTTCCTTATGTTTACTGAGATGTATTCATGGGAGAGGAAGAGCCTTTGAGCAGAAATGCAGGTAACTTCATATGACATGAAAGACTTCATGTGATCTGAGGGGCCTGTTAATCCTGGAGAGAAGTGACAGTGGCTTTGGTCTTGTGCTCCCCGTTATGCTGCTCAGGCTGTTTTATGATCTAATGTTTGCTGTATTACATACAAGGGAAATTATAACTTAGTCTTTTTGTTTGGTTGTAGTGGTTGAAAAATTTGACTACGTTTTTCCAGAAAATGGTCTTGTAGCATACAAAGATGGGAAGTTCTTGAGCAAGCAGGTAAGTGTGGAATCATGAAGAGTTTCTAAACTAGATTTTGGTTTGTTGCTGCAGTGCAGACCTCTGTAATCACCCTTCTAACGAAGGCCAAAAGTGCCCCCATTTTCATGGGTTACTTTTGTAACACATCATTCATTTGGTGCCCTGATTCAGGTGATGACAACCTGCATCTTGAGCTTTATTCTTCGGGGTACTCTGCAAACCAAAAGCTCTTGGAGTCTGGAGCATCTGATCAAAAAGAACAGTGAAAATCCTGGAACAGCCTTTCCCTCAGCTTATCGATAGGAGCTGTGGCCAAGCCCTCTGCTCCAGGAGGCCCTGTGGAGTATGTGACTTCATAGCTGATGTCTCTTGGGCCTGAGGGTTCAGAAAGTTTCTTGTAGCTACTTTTTAGTATTAATTCAGAGTGTGTATTCTGATATGTTGCATAAGCTAGAAGAAGAATATTGTAATATCAAGTAATATAAATGTGCATCTGGTTCTGGTTACTCTAATGATCTTCATTGGTTCAACCTAAGCAATGGAGATTAAAAGTTTGACAGGGCTCCTGGCAGGAACTGCTGACTTGAGCACTGATTTCCAGTTCACTGCAGTCATGATCTCCGTTTCTTCACGCTTGGCTACAGTAGATGTTGACTGCAAGTTTTTGTTCAGGTTTGCTGTCTTTGGCTCACACTATCTCCTTCTAAAGCAGGTACTAGCAGGGAGCATATTGAATGAGTTTGGTTTAAAGAAAACAAAGTAAACAACAAAAAACAAAAGAGAACCTTTATTAGTACCCTGTGTGCATCACCTTAAGAGTCCTCACTGAAGGCACGTTTCTCTGTGGCATGAACCATGCCTCATTATCCAAAGTCTGTGTTTTCCATGTGCCTTGTTTTTAGAATCTCAAACTCTGGACCCTTGGTTGAACATTATTTATTTTGTTAGAGCATTCAGGGTCACCTGGGTGAGGACTTACTTCAGGATCTCATCAACTACTGCCTGAGTTACATTGCGAAGATTAAATTGCCCAAGAAAAGGTACGTTGGAACGTGCGTCTGCCTGTTCTCCACGGGGTGGTGCTGAGCATCAGGATAT
>NW_008606116.1:4487-40250 GCF_000691845.1 Merops nubicus | reverse complement strand
AGGAAAGGAGTGATTTGTGTTCTAGATGCTGTATACCTGGAACAGCTCAGTCTGTGCATACAAAGGCAAGCTCCCAGCTGGAGCACAGGATTTGAAATGCTGGTTCAGCATTTTTATTTAAGAGGGAAAGAAGTTCAGTTTTGAAGGAGGAATATTTCCTGAGCGTGTTTGAACTCAGCAGGATAGTGTTTTCCAGAGACAAAAAGCACACAATAAGGTCAGTTCCATGTGATTGTGTGAGGGTGCAGCTGCTTGGGCCATTAACACACCCCCTACATGAGGTGAACACTGCCAAGATTGCTCTAAACGTTGCTGCTTCACCCCAAAGCTGACAGGCTGTCCTGTCCAGGTCTGAGAATGGGGCTCACCAGATGCTCCAGTCATACTTCTAAACCCAATCATACTTTTAAAGGTCAGTAAGGATGCTGTTGATGTTGAGATTCAAACAGAAGTCCAAAAGAGTCGTTGATGCTGGAGGTACTGGTTCCTCCATATCTGGGATTTTATTCAGAGTGAGAGGCTGAAGGAGACATCCGATTTGCAGCTTCTTCAGAATTAAACAAAAGTTCACTGTGATACTCAGTATTCTGAGCAATTTTTCCATCTATTTTCTGTCTCTTTTTCAGGGGCACTTTCATTGAGTTCCGAAATGGGATGATAAATGTGTCCCCCATTGGAAGAAGCTGCAGCCAGGAAGAACGAGTTGAGTTCTATGAACTTGATAAAGTGAGTTACAACCCTTGAAAAATACCCAGCTCTTCTGGAAGAGGCAGTTATGGCCAGGTTATGATTTTGAAAAAGCTTTTACACTTTGTGCAATTTTTTTCATTGTAATCCTTTCCATGTGGTTTAACTAACTTTTTGGTTCAGGAAATACACAATAGTTTTTTTTGTTCCAGTAGTTAGCAACAATTCCCTGCAGAAGGGGTGGGGTTGCCTCATATTTCTTTTAACTATATCCAGTGTACTTAAAAACCTCTGTCTACCCACAGGGTTCTTGAAAAACTCTGTCACAGATAAAATGAATCTTACTTGGAGTGCTCTTTAGTATACCAACCTGTATCCATTCAAATCCATAAAACAGTTCCCTTTCTTGTCAACCCTTCAAAGCCTCATAAAGCAGAATTGACAAGCTGAAGTCAGCCCATTCCTTTGCCTTTGTACACGCAGCTAAAGGTGCGAGGCTGAAATGAACCTGAGGCAGGGTCTCAGAGTTCTGCCCCCTGCTACACCCTAACAGCCCTTTCTGACCCCACACAAAGACAACTCTGACTCCTGAAAAGCAGCCTCTGCCTGGGACTCGGTCACAGGGGCATTTTCAGGGCATTCTGAAGACACCCTTTTGTTGAGTGTGTGGCATCAGAGAATTGGTATCAGTTTTGAGACTCTTCTATGCCTTAGTCTGCCCCTTTGTGAAACTGAATTTCATTGGGAGTTGAAGAGAACTTCCTCAGCAGTCTGATTTTCAGATACAGAGGCAAATATCATGGCATATATGTGTCATGCTCAGTTTTTACAAGTTGGTAACAGATTAAAGTGGAAATACTCTCAGCATGCTTTCAGTAACAGTACAATAAAGCTATATCACAGTAGTCCTGAGACTCAGACCTGTGGATACTTTGTGTTTTTGTTTTTTTTTTAACCTTTCTGTTGATGATCTAATACAGCACATAACTGATGTTTTGCTTTTTAACAGAAGGAACATATAAGAGAGAAATTTGTAGCTGATTTACAAAGAGAATTTGCAGGAAAAGGCCTCACGTTTTCTATAGGTAATGCATTAAAATAATTTAATTTACAGTATTTAAGTTTCATTTCAGTCATATCCTCTTACAGCTGTGACATACCCAGTCTCATTTGTGTGACAGTTACCTTTCTGGGGGTGTTTGCAGCACCACACACAAGACTAAGCCTCTTCTTTCCTCCTAGGCTTTCACTTGGTACATTTTAATTGAAATCCATCAACAAAGAACTTAATTGCTTGTCATCAGTTCATTGTCTTCTAGTGTCACTTGTGTGACTGATTCTGCTCATTTTGAAACACACTGCATGCTTCTGGTGAGTCAGAGGTGTTGCTGTGAATCAATTTTGAGCAGAAGTACTACCTCAGTGCTGTTCAGCAGCCCCTGGTTCTTCAGCTCTGTAGCTGCATCGTGTGGGAGGGAGGAAGGAAAATCCAAAAGCTAGTGCAAGCTTCAAGAGAAAAGTGATAATAAGGGGGACTTAATTTTCCATATTTTTTTTGTTTCCTCCCCCTTCTCCCCAGTATAATATCATATTCTTGCCTTTTACTACTTTTCAGAATTATAAAAAAAAGTGTGGTGGCATTAGTGCCGTGGTATTGAACCACTGAGGCAGGAATGAACAGCAGGAAGCTCTCCTGAAGCATGCTGTAAATACCTTTTTGACACCCACTTCAAATTGGAGTCATGCTTTTATGTATTAAAGTCCAAGGATTTGGAACTAGAACAGTTCTTGTCTGTTAAGCTGTGTTAAAAAGGCTGGTTTCCTCCTTCTATTCTTTAGAAAGTCTTTTGCCTAAGACTTTATGGCTGTACATACACCAAGGGCTGTATTCATTCATGTCCTTTCTTTCTAGAAGTAAAAAGATTAAATGTAATTTTTTTTTAAAGGTTTAGTTCAAGAGCAGCAAGTGCTCATGAACATGTTAAGGTTTTCATATTCATTTAATGGGTAAATAATCTCTAAATCACAACTCCAACAACTGATAGCCTGTAGAACATTTTCAGTACTTCTACAACTGAACTCCAGGGTCTCATAACATTTCTGTGACTTTGGCAAAGCCCCCTCTACCAAAAATCTTACCCAGTTTAGTTTTTCTCACTTACTCTCTCCTCAGAGAGTTTGTTTTCACAGTAAACCAAAGTTTGTTTGGTTTGTGTCTGTCCTAGGTGGCCAGATAAGCTTCGATGTGTTCCCAGATGGCTGGGATAAGAGGTACTGCCTGGGAATCATTGCCAGTGATGGATACAAGACTGTTTACTTCTTTGGAGATAAGACCATGCCAGTGAGTATATTGTTCTGTAGACAGGTTTCAGAGCAGCTGTTTTAAACCACAAGCGTGGTGGGTTCTAACCAATGGCCCTGTGCCTGGGAAGAGCTGAAGTCAGAATATAAAAGTTCTAACTGGCTGTGCAGTACTGGTCAGCATGATGCTGGGAGCCAACCATGAGCACTGAGCCCATGATGCTGGGAGCCAACCATGAGCACTGAGCCCATGATGTTGGGAGCCAACCATGAGCACTGAGCCCATGATGCTGGGAATCAAACATGAGCACTGAGCCCATGATGCTGGGAGCCAACCATGGGCACTGATTCTTCTGTTTCCTGAAGTGAACACAGTGTTCTTGACAGACTTTATAGAGTACATTTTTAAACTGAACTTTTTAGTTCCATTAAAAACCTAGGTGACAGGGCTGTAAAACTGATTATCCTGTTTGGTTATTGTAGATTGATGCTTCTTGTTGCTGGTGTTTATTTAACATATTTATTTACCATAGAATTTAATACTGTTCCTTTGCTAAGCACTTCATTTTGTCTCCACACTGGGGAACTGAAATGATGCATAATCCCTGTTCCCAGTTATTTGGCACAGTCCAACAGCTCTGCAGGGTGATTCACAGGGAATACTGAGCAGAGACCTGACTGGAGCTAGTGAGAGCAAGGGCAAGCACAAGGACTTGGGTGAAATTAAAGCTGTCTGAATATGGTTAGAGGACAGTGTCAGGCTAAGCTTTATAAGAAAAGGTTTAGTTTTACAAGAGCATACAGGTTTATAACTAAGTTGCAGCAAACTTTATAGCTTTATAAACTCTAAAAGGCCAAGTTTTATAGGAAAAAATACAAGCTTTAAAGGAGTCCATGTGTCCTGTTCCACCCCAAGACTGTGACAGTGCATTAAGTTACAGAAAACTAAATCCTCTTCTGTTTTTTCCCCTCTTGTTTTCAGGGAGGGAATGACTATGAGATTTTCACAGACTCCAGAACAGAAGGCCACAGCGTCACATCCCCACAGGATACAAGGAGAATCTGTGAAGAGCTGTTTTTTAAATGACTTTTAGAATTCACATTTACAAACTGGTTAAGACGGTTCAATAACTCAAAACATCTTCCTGCATTCTGTGTTTGTTGTAATGGGTCATGAACAGCAAGAGCTCTGCAGATCAGTCATTACTGCAGGGAAGTGTTTTAATTGAAGAGAGCCTTGCTGGCCCCTGGAATACAGCAGAGCTCATTTAGCACCATCCTGTCAGTTTTTTCATTCACACAAGTACTTTGTTTTCTTGCTGGTTGGTTGTGGGGTTTGTGGAAACTCTTTTTTTTTTAATTTTTCCATGTTTTTTAAGTCAACAGTAAACTTCCTTAGCTAATTAATTACATTTTAGGGTGAAAGAGGGTGGGCATAATCCATGGTTGATTTATGGTCTCAAAATTTTCTACAAGTATCCCTAGTCTTTATTATGAAGCTGCTATTTAAAAACAGGAAGATGAGTAAAGGAGAAAGGTTTTATTTCTTTTTGGGGGTGTGAAGGTAGAAGTGAGCCAGAAGTCTCTACCTTCCACATGTTCCAGTGCATGGTCAGAAGGTGCCTCCAGCTCCCCACCACTGGGAAGGCTGGACCAGCTGGTGCTAAAGTTGCCTCCTTGGCACAGCTGCAGTGCCAATGCACAGTTTGCAGTACCTACACTTTCTGCAGACTGTTTTTAAATTTAAGAAATAAAAAATACTGAAATTAATTAAAACATTATGAGCACCTTAGCAAAACGTCTTTCTGTTACTGATTAGATTTCTGATTTTCCTGATCTAAGTAGTACTAAGAAAAATGACCTGAACCTATGTTTCTATTAAAATTAAAATTCAAGTTGAAGCATGACAATGTTTAACTGATAATATTACTTTTCTCATGTGGCATTAGGAAAATAATCTTGTGTATGAACGGTTTAATTTAGTGAAGACTAAAATCTCATTATATCATGAAAAATTACTATTCCACTTTGTCATTTTGGCCAATAAAAGATGCAGAGCAGACCTGTTGTATGCTGCCCGTCTGTACAAAGAATTACTGACTTGAATCTTTCCAATTTCCAGTTTTGGTGACACTTACACAGTAGAAAAAGGGAGAATACAACCTTCCAGTCCAAACCAGAATGCCTAAAGGGCTTACAAAAAAGGGAGGATGCCCTCGTGCATCAGAACTGTCTCATCTGCTAACACCCTTCTCGTGTGCCTGCTCCCACAGCATAACCCCACTTCAGCCAGGCCAGGGGAGCAGACTTTGGACCAGGACCACCTGCACTGCAGGAGAGCTCTTTAAAGGGGCTGCAGCTGCTTTGTGTGTGCATATGCAGTGGATCTGACTGATTGGTTACTTCACTACCTGGTTGTTTCCTGTATTTGCAGAGAGTTACTTGTGCAAACACAGGACCAGGACCAAACCAGAATTGGTTTTGGCCTCAGGAGCCACCTGTGTGCACATACCTGTGTATGTTCAAAGGCCTGCTAGTCAGCCTTGCACAGCCATGGCCTATAGCTGAGGTTTATCTTCTGCCTCTTGTGCCAGCAGATGAGAAAACATTCTGCCCCTGAGGGGAGAAAAAACAGAAAATAAAGCAGAGCAACACACAATGCCTAGTCCCCTGCTAACATCTTGCTTTCTCCAGTGTGAGCTGGAACAAACAGGGCAGGCACAATGCTCCTGCCTGCCTGCAGCAGCCCCTGCTCAGGGCCCAGCCCCTGGAGCTTTGCTGAACCATCTCAAACCCTGGCTCCTGTCTCAGGAGCCCCTTCCAAATGTTCTGGCCTTCCTCCCCCAGGTTTCAGCTGAAGTGACCAGGCCATGCTACAGCCCCTTGTTCCCCCCTACTCTATGTTGATAGAAATAATGGGTACTACAAAATATAATGAAAATAAACGTGTTTACAGATGTAGTGGTATATATTATGTACTCATCTAGTAAGCAGCTAGAAAACTTATTAAAAATTACTCCCTAATTGTTCCAGTGATGCCAGCCAGTTGATATTGCAACACTTTCTGAAAAGCTTTTCAATCTCATGGAGGAGGTGCACACGCAGGCACCCGAGTTCTCCTCTGTCTTTAATGCTAACCCTCTTCAGGGCCAGCTAGCAGAGAGCAGACTGAAGACATGTCAAAGCATTAGAACAGTTGCATTTATTGTAAAGGAAGCAGCATGTGATATTCCAACAAGCTGGATAGTGTTAGACCACCACTAAGCCTTATGGTTAATGAGAAGCAGAACCCCCAGACCTCACTTGTACACTAGGGTGTGCCACAGGTACAGGTGAGGTGACCAAGCCACCACAGCACCTACTGACCTCCAGCAGCTGTGCTCTCCCCAGGTCACACCCCAGAACACAGCTGCTGCTGCCAAAGAGCCCCAGACATTCCATGGCAGCCAGCACCTATTGTTGAAACTGCAAACAGGCAACTGAAGTTACACTGTTCACACGACTAACAGAAGAATAGCATGCCTTTTTTATTTTGTTTTTATTTGCAAAGTCACTAAAAATCCACTTGAGGAACATAATAGAGAAAAATGCTTCATTTGAAAACAGATGTGGAAGGCAAAGGGGAGTAGAACTTACTTAGCTGCAGTACAACTACCTGAAATCCTGCAGGCAGAGAGGAGCCAGGGTGAGGATGACCGTATCGTGTCCTACCAAGCAAGTTTTCCAGAGCAACAGCTGCAGAATCTACTCACCAAGACAGCTCAGCCTGTTGAGTAACTCACACAGGATTTTATCCTCAGTAATAATGTGCTTTTCAGAAGCACAGCTCCTCTGCCTGCCCAGTGGGCTGCCACAGCAGAACATCCAGCTCCAGGAGATCTCCAGCTTTGTCTCAACTCAAACAGACAAGCTGTGGGGTACCCACTACTCTGCAGCTTTCCACCACTTACCTTGGAGAATTTTTTTTTTAAATTTTGGGTTGGGTTTTTTTGTGGCTTTTTTAATACTGGCCTACAAAATCTGTTGCTAGTCAACCCCCAAGGCACCTAAGTAAATTCCCAGACAATCCAGGCTTTAAAACTGCAATATTCCACAGGTATGCAGATGCCCTTTGGAAACGGTGCACCTGGAGGGCACCCAGCTGTGGCCATCGAGCACAGCCACCAGGAGGAGGCTTCCACCATGGGAAAAGTCTCAGCAATGAACCCCTCCCTCTCAAACCAAGGATTCAGGCACGCTGGGAGCAGGAAGTGACCTTCAGCCCTTCCAGGAGAGCAGCTCAAAGGAACTCCTCGGAGTCGTGCCTCTGGGTGGGTCAGTGCTAGGACAGCTCTCCTGCAAACCTCCCCCCTGCTCCCCCGGGCAGTTCCTGGAACTGGGTCACAAAAATAACCAAGCCCCCCCTCCTCCACCAAGCACACAAACTAGGTCTCCTCAAAATACATTTTTTTGTAAACACATTAGATTGTTTTCATTAGCATTTGAATTGCCTTTTTTGAAGGGCAGCTGTAAAAGTGGTAGTTTTGGCCTGCCTCTGCTGTATTGACAATGCAGCATTTCCTCCCACACAGGACACAGGATACTCCCAGGACAGGTGCCCTGCAGCCAGCTGTGAGCAGTGAGGAGGCCTCAGGAGCTGATGACGTGCCCCGACCAGGTCTCGTGCTTGGTGCCAGGGGCGAGGTGGGTGATCACCACCTCCACTGCCTGCAGCTTCTCGTTCTTCGGGGGGATGGTGCACATCTTGTAGGTGACCTCATCGCCCGCCACAGGGACGTACTCGCCTTCGATGCTGCGGAGGGGAAGCCTCAGTGAGTCACAACTCACATCAACACTGACTCTTTGGCAGCTTATTTAAAATTTTGTCATTGTTATCTTAGGTGCTCAAGATGCTTTAGTATTTTTTTTAATAGAGCCCATCATCTGGCAAAGCCCGAGGTTAATTTTGGTTGTCTTGCAGCAAAATACTGTGCAAACACTATAAACACCACCATAACTCTACAAAGCAACCAGACAGGAAAAAAAAAAGGGAAAAAAAAAATCCAAACAAACAAACCACACTCTAATATGCCTTAAAAGATGATCAGGTGAGCCCAGCCTTGGACAACCCAGCCGTGGACCACGCAACAATCTCTTCCTTGCTGGCGGCACTAGAGGGCAGGGCTGACACTGTTTGGCAGTTTGAGGGCTGGATTTTTTTTAACCTCTAGGAAGTTGTTTCCACACCCCCCCCTTCCTCTTACAAAGGGTTTTGAAGTGTGTGTTTGTTTTGGTTTTTTTTTTTCTCCCTCTTTTTCTTTTTTAGAAGATTGTGCTATACCATTTTACCTTGGTCTATGGTATAAAAAAAAAAAAAAAAAAAAGACAGTGTCAAATATTTCAAAAATACTTGCTGTGAAAAGAATTCTGTGACCCTGATCTGTTAAACCACAGAAACTCCCCTCCAGCACGCAGCACTCTGGGAGGTTTGCAAGAGTCACTCACTCCTGCCTGGCCTCTCCCAGGGTGAGGACATGGGCACTGGAGGACTCGCTGTGCACTTGTTACTGCGTGAGTCTGTACCTGGAAACGGTGGGAGATGGCAAACGGGCTGTCACCTTCTGGTCAGAACCAGGCACTGCTGGAACAGAGCTGCACGGGGAACAGCCTTCCTCACCTCTACTGCTGTGTTCAGCAGCAGAGCTTTCAATAGAGACCCCAGCACGTGGCAGTGCAGACAGGCAGAGACACCTTCCCACCTGGCACCACCACTCCCTGACAGCTGAAAGGACACTGCTTCCCTTGCTGTAAACGTGCCTCACCTAGACACAATCCCAGGCTCAGGTTCCCCTTTGCTGACAACCTTGGCTCTAGATTTCGTGTTGTTTGAAGGTTTTTCCCAGTGTTTCCCAGCAGTACTTGTATTTGCTAACACAAACACTGGTTAAAAATTCTACTGGATGCCTAATTGGTATGACTTGTGTATTCACATTACACTGGGGCTAAGGTTTGGGTTCAGGGGGAAAAAGAAAGAAAAGCCTCAGAAATTTGGCACACCCCCTTGGGTTTGTTATTTGCCTCCACCGAGAGCATACCAGGAGCATACCTGCACCACCCAAGAATCCTACCCCACAAATGCCTGTTAATTGCAGGGGTCTAAGATTTTAACAGTGTTCTTTGTATCCACTCCCACCTTGTGACCCATTATGGTTATTTTCTATTGCAGGAAAAAACAGCAGGACTGATAGGAGGTAAAGGGGCTGGTCCTTACTGCCAGCTGGAACTTCAGATTTTGCTTCCCCCCACAGTTCTGTAAAACTTCAACTTCTGCTCCACCTCTCCCCCACCCTTCCTGCTTTAAGGGCTGCCTTGGCTTCTGCTCCCCCCAGCTTGTGCACCTCGACTGCTGCTCAGGGACTGGCACATTGGGCTGTGGCTGAGCAGAAGCAGCCTGCACTCAGTGATGAGACAGTGAGCAGGCATGAACAAGAGAAGCTAAAACTGACCCATAATCTGTAAATTCTCCCATAGCAAATATGCAAGAGAAGTCATTGCTTCCTCACTGGTTGTATCAACATGGTACTGAAAACACTCCTGTATGTAAATATGGATCTAAGTACTGCTACAAGGAGTTAAAGGCATTCTCAATGCCCATGGCTTGAAGTACATTCTTCAGACTTTACTTCCCAGGGCTAAACCCCTGCTCCAGAGCTGCCTGTGACTCCAGCTCCACACCCAGGACTGCACACCCTAAGCTGCACTCTTCAGAGCAGTGCCTGGGAAAGTGGCAGTAAACTGAAGGCAGAAAACATTTACAGAAGAGTCAAGATAAAGCCTCCCTGATGAGGCCTGAGAGCCCCTCCCCTCCTCCCCACACAGGCTGCTCCCACTGACCTTTATGTGCTTCCAGCATCTCCAGGCCAGTCTGCCAGCCCAGCCCTGGCCCATACTGGACAGACCATGTCCAGGCCCCCACACCCAGGCTCCTGCTGTGGCTGTCCACTTACTGCCTTCATTCACACCCCACTCCCCTCATTTCTAACAGGTTTCAGATTTCTGCAGGTGTGATGGGGCTGCACACCCAATACTCCTTGTCCTTCCAGGAGCAGTTTACCTTTTTTACTGCCGAAGGAATTTGCCACCAATTTCTCTGTAGTTTGACTTTGAAACAGTATTTTCATCCTAGCAAGGATGAGAAGATGCCATTCGCAGAGCCTGACAGGTGGACATGAAGCCCCAAGAAGAGACAGAGGACAGGGTCAAGCCATAAGTGAAAATAGGAATGCCACGTAAAAAATTACATCTTTCCCACCTGGGTCACCCTTTGTTGCCAAAAAAAAAGTTGTTATTGAGCTAAAACCACATTGCCATGAGCAGTAACTCACAGGTTACTGTGGCAACCCATGCAGGATGTCCACCCCACCCAGGGAAGGCAGCACCTTTCAGTGGAAGGCAACACAGCACCCAGGTTGTGTCTGCACAGAGGAACGTGGGGCCAGCCAGCAGGGTGAGCCAGAACATTTCCCAGCTCAGATGCAATGAGCAGACAACTGGAGTGGAACATCTGTGCCAGCTCAGGTACAGCCAGGCCACTGCAGCCACTGGGCATGGAACGTGTTCCTCCTGTGGCCTCGAGCACGGGGAGCAGCTGTGGGCAGCGTGTCCAGGAGCACAGGCAGAGAAGTGGCCTGGGGCTGGACCTAGAGCAGCATCTCCTCTTGGAGGAGGCCACTCTGCAGCCCCAGGTCCTGCCTCTGGCTCCTGCCCACAGGAGGAACAGGCACGGCGAGGGGTGAGCTCAGCCACCACCCTGCAAGCAGCACGTGGAACGGATGCCCTGCCCAAGGAGGGAGCTCATGTTTGGCTGAAAGGGTTTTTTTGAACAAACAGGAACCTTACATGTTCTTTAAAAGCTCCTATAAAACAGGATGAGATGCAGCTCACAAACTAAACACTCAAAATCTGCAAAAGATATCAGTAGGTATGGTTAATGTAGAAAAGTGGATTCACACTGTCTCCTGAAGCACCAAAGCTGTGCCAACACACAAAGTCAGGATTTTAAGCTCCTGAAAAACAGAGCCAAATTAGGTATCACTTGAATCTTCAAATTCAAGTGAGGAAGTTTAGTTTGAGTGCTAAAAAATTTGGGGTGAGTTTGGTTTAAAGCTGAAAGATGAATGTATACCAGGATGGGGTCTGGTAAGAAAGGGGTTGTAGATGTGCTGGTAACCAAAGGGGTCCTGTTCTTCCAAGAAAGGGAAATGAACTGGAATAGATCAAAGCAAGTAAACAGAGATCTTGGAACAGATTCAGCCTACAACAGCCACACTATATACCATATAAGTTAGAGGAAGTTAAACATGGAGGTTTTTTATGTTATATATTGATTAAATATTTTTAGATCTGTGTTTTTTACTTTTACCCATCCTATAAGTTGTATGTTGATTTAGAGGAAGGTGGGGATTTTCACTGCTATTTAAGAGACTAGTGTGTGTTTCTACTCAAAATAATGGATAGCTGTGTACCCAGGAACTTTAAGACACTTGAACAAATTATGCTAAAAATAGGAAACTCTTTCCTGATGTTAGTGTTGGAGTGAGACACAATAGAGTGAGTTTTAGATTACCCAGCAACTCCCATTTCCCAGCTCAGCGCCAGTCTGGTTCTGTGGAGCTTTTTATCTGCACTATTTTTAGGGAACTGGGAAGTTATTAGGAAATTACCTAAATAAGGAATATTCTAGTTCTTCCTTCACAGCTGGTATTCATATTCCAGGGCTCTAGTTAAACCTCTTGGGACAAAGACTAAGTCACATGGAAACATTTTTGAACAGAAGTTTTTAGTGAATCCAGAGCCTTGCTGGTCAACAAGCCTGCCATGGATCACGCCGTGCAGCCACCTCCCATGGACAACGGGCTGGACTCTCCTGTAGGCTTCTTGAAGCTCAGGTAACACCCCAACACACCTCCCAGGAAACCTGTATTCTTACTGAGCTGCAGGACAGGGCAGAGCAATGAGCTATTCTGAGTCACTACTCCTGAGTGGCCTCCCGTGCAGGCCCAGGGTGAGCTGCCAGCTCCAGCACTCCTCAGGAAAGCCAGTGATGGTTTTATCAAGCTGGCTGCCAGGCAAAGCAGAAGCAGGGCTGCCTCCACTGTCCACTCACACTCCTAGCTGGGCAGGCAAGTGTGGAAGGACTCCAAAAGATGAAGAATCCCAGCTGTTAGCACCCTAGCAAGGTCCCTGCTATGGATTGCCCTGGTCTCTGTGCCATTGCAGAGACCTTCCCAGGAGCTGCCTGGTCCAGGACAGAAGCTGCACTCCCCTCCCAGCACAGAGGACATATCACCCTCTTGCCCAGTTCTCCAGTGAGATCTCTAGTCATGGTTTTTGAATCCACATTCAGGGACAGTTACAGCTCTGTGTTTTCAGCAGCTAGTTCAACACAGGCAGCACACCATGTTCCATGAGGAAGAAAGTGTTGATCACAAGAAGCAGAGCTTTCCAAAATGCCTATGTGGACCCAGAGGTCCAGAAGACACCTGATCCAGCTTGAAACCAGTCACAGTAATACCTACTGCTTGCATCTGGAAACCAAAGCTCAGGGCAGTTAAGTTCTGTGCTCACTAACCACAAAGAACCTCCATTCTCAGGTGGCCACAGCCTCTGCAATGCCCACTGCCCAGCCTGCAGGTAGAGTACAAATCTTGCTTTTGACCTAGAGTTTACATCAATTAGGTGGAGGTTCTGGGAAGGTTTTGCTACAGACATGACCACGTTGAGCTGGCTCTCCTGCACACACCAGTGCAGAGCTTCCTGTGCCAGCTGGGGGAGTGTAGGAACCTTAGGAAAAGGCTATCCACGTTCTAGCCATAGCATATGTCCAGCAGAGCCAGGGAGTGAGATGCAACAGCAGAATGGGACCTTATCCCTGCCTGGGAGCCTGCTGAGAGATCAACTCTGTTCTGTTCAGCACTCCTGAGCTGCAGGCATTAGAAACATCCCCTCCTGAGGTCACAGCCCAGCACACAAGCAAAGCTCAGCAGACTCCAGGGACCCAGGTGTGCCGTGTGCCAGCCTCCTGAGGGGAGCAGTGCCAGCTCCCCAGAGCCAGGGCTGAGCCTGGGCTCAGGAACCCAGCCTGAAGGACAGCCTGAAGGCCTCTGCAATGCAGCATTTTCCTTCCCCTTCACAGCCAAGTAGGAGCAAACTGCAGAAAGCCCACAAGCAAAGCACACGGGGCTTTTGTTCCGTTAAATCAGCTGCTTTTGCAAAATAAAATCTTTAAAAAAACTAAGAGTGTGGTCATTCATTGGTCACTGCTCTCTTGTGAGCTCCCTCCTTGCCTTGCCCTTGCAGCTACACAGGCTTCAGGCCAAATCCCAATCAAATGCAAAAGCCAGAGACTAAATGAGTATCTATCTCTGAAGTGCCCACTCCTAAAAGCACTGGGAAAGCACAGAGTGGGATTCTTCAGCAGTGCTCTAAAGCACACTGAGCCACCTTACAGGCACCACAGCCCACCTCCCCTCATCCCCCTGGGTCCATGGCCTCAGGACCCCTCTGGAAGGTGAGCTGGTACAAACCTGTGCGTACAGGCAGCCACTCCTGTCCAAGGCATGGGACCTCAGCAGCCAGCACTGCAGGGATTCCCCCTCTGCTCTCCCAAAACATGCCATGTCTACAGGAAGAGTGCAAAGAGTGGAGCTGAAGTCACCAGAGCCATTACATCCCAACAGCCAAAGTGGTTCATCTCTGTGAGAACTGACCTACTCCTGGTATGGAGCAGGAGCAGAGGAGGTGAGATCTTGAGGAGGATACAGTCCTCAGCACTGATGCTACAATAACACCATCAAAATGGTGACAGCAGAACATGACACAGGCTGGTGGAAGTGAAAGCATTAATGGTGCACATCACTATTAAAAATGTAATGAAGGGTGTTTAAAAAAATTTCACTCCAGGTAAATGAATTTGCCTTTGCTTCCAGCTTTCCAGAGACATTACCTGGCATTACCACCTCAGCAACTCCTCCCTCCCCATGCTTGCCAGCTGGGGTTCTACAGTCACTACTAGCAGGTGCATTTTCTTTCCTGCCCTGGGGGTGGGGGAAGTATTAAACTGGGCACAGCTGGGCTGTGGCAGCACCCCTGGCTGGGTGGCAGGGCTGTGGCAGCCCCCTTGCTGTGCCAGGCCACGTGCCCGTGGCATTGCAGTTTCAAACCTGCATTTCAAACTGGCATTTCTTGCAGTGTATATCTACAAGACCTGACAAGGCCCACTCTTCACAGCAATGCAGCTTTGCTGCCACTTCCACTCATAAAACACATCCACATGCCCATATTCACCTTAACTTCTCCCACAGATACTGAAATGCTGAATTCTGCAGATGCCTAGCAAGGAAGCTTTTGAATGCCACATATACTTAACCTTATTTTTAGGCTAATGCTGACTTATGGAAATGGAAACACCTTGCTAAGCATTATCATCTTACCAAAATAAATGGGAAGCTATGGGGAACAGACATCCCACTTCACAGAAGACACTTTCATTGAAGTGTAACCTTACAGCTCCCCAAAGCTTAGGGAAGAAAAAAAAAATTAATTCCTCAAATTAAATGTTTATATTTAAAAACATTAACTGCAAGACAGGCAGCTTGTCCCAATGCTCACCACCTTCCTAATCATCACAGCTTAGTGATGAACACAGGAACAGTCTGTCTTGCTGAATCCAAAGTGCAGTACCATTTTATCCATGTCACTGAAATCTTAGCTTTAGGCAGAACTAATCCAGGAGAAACAATCCTATTTCACAAGTATATACCTGTACTGCACCCAGACAGTGAGCAAATGGATGTCTCTCTTGCATTCAGGTTTAACTGAGTAAAATAGGTAGAAAATTGTGTGATAAAGATAAGCAGTACCTGAAAACACACTACAGAAACTAACTGTTGGAGTTTCCTGAGCCACAGCCATGGTTAGAGAATGCTGCTACAATAAGCACCTCCCATTAATCAAGTGCAATGTTTCTAATTCACTGTGAAATAAGCTGAAATGAAAGGCATTATTAATTTGTCTTTCCAGTGCTGCCTTGAATCAGAATTAAGACAGTGATCCCGTCACCCTCTAGCACTGAAAGCTGTTTCAAACAATTCAAACACATTCAGAGTAATTAAGGAACACAATGTGCTGAAACCTTCAGTACTTCAATAACTGCACTTTTTACTAACAGATTAAGGCAGAAACATCAGCTATTTTTGAATTTAAGTTCTGAGACAGTACCTGCATAAACATTGAAAACAGTGGCCCAGTCCTTGTTCAAGAGGAAAAAAAAAATCCCATTGGCTTCAAAGGAGCAGAATTGTGCCTAGAAAAGTTGCATGAAGCACATCCTTCAGCCCTACAAAATCTGTATGAACCAACCTTGCTAAAATGTTTCTGACAGAGCAAGGAAAACAGTCTTTGAACACACAAGTGATGGGTTGGAAGAGGAAAGGCATCATTTGTAGAGATAGAAGGAGTGAAGTGCCATTTTGAAAGCAAAGGAGATGTCAGTTAAACATCAGGTGCAATTAAGAGCCAGGTCTGTTAATTACAGGAAGAGACTGCACAGGGAGGCAGTGGATCCCCAGCACTCACATTGTTAAGAGTGCTTTGGATGAAGTATCTGCCAGAAAGGCACAGGCACTCTCTGGCAGCCATCAGGGTAGAGGTCTCCTCCCATCTTCTCATCTACAGGAAATTTCAGCAGCTGCCATGCCAAAGAAGACTGCAGCAGACTGCAGCAGACTGCAGCATGGCACACAGAGCTCCCCACCTGTGTCAGCACTAGCTTGAAATGAGTACCTAAAACCAAAGAGAAGCAGCCAGGTCCAGCAGGTAGGGCTCTAAGCTGAGATGGAAAGCTGGAGCTTGGGCTGAAGGTTGTACCTGAGTGGGCCAGAGCCCATCACCCTCTCCCACCCAGCAGCTCTCTCCCTCTCATCCATATCTCCTCTAGCTCTCCCATGCAGGGGTGGTCTGAGGGCATGGCCAGGGGAGGGTGAGAGTGAGTAGAGAACTGGACACGCAGCAGCAAAATAAACATGCTGAAAATACATCAAGAAGTGTGGCTGCCCATGAACTTGGCAGCTCATTCAATAGATGGGGTGCATGGAGGAAAGGGGAGGGTGGCACACCACATTCAGGGCACAGTTACTCAAACACAGTTATTGATGGCTCACAGGCAAAGCATTCTGAAAGCACACGGGATCAACAGGCCAACCAGCACTGCCCATGTACGAGGGGGCCTCTCACACAGACCAGCAGAACCACAGCAGACAAAAAAATGCTTTCATATGTCCAAGGATTTCAGTACAGGAGCCATATGGGAGTCTCAAATAGGCAAACAAAATCATCACTGGAAGTTCTGAGAATTGTGGCTGACTGGAGGGGGATGGAGGGTAGGAGCAATTGCTATACCCAGAATCAAGTAGTCAGGTTTGAGCCCAGAGAGAAAGATCTGCTGAGCTACAGAAACTGGAGAGCACCTGAAAGATTAGTTCAGATGTTGTACAGAGAAACAAAGGGCAGCCCCAGTCAAAAGGTTAACTCTAGGGTTTTAAAAGGGTTAATTTCACATAACTGAAGAATATTCCACTGAACTAACTGGAAGAGAAAATGTAGAGGAAAAATTAGGACTGAAAATAGACAGGGCTTTAAAAAGAATTCATTAGAGGGCTGGGAATTCATATTTCTGTTGTAACTAAACCCCTGCTCATCAGTAACTGGATAAATATTATAAAATACTAGAATAACTAGAATACAAAAGTAACTAGAGGTCAGACTAGCTGTTCACAGTAAAATTTTTAAATTGTGATGTAAGAAACTTTATTTTTAAGTTATTCAGGAAATAATGAGAAATTGTGCATTGGTATTAGACAAAAGAAAAAGAAGACATTAAATAACATTTCCTTGGATTGAACACCTAAGTCAGACCACCCAAGCCAGACCACCCAGCCCACGAGTCCTAAAGAGCCTTGGCTTGCCAGCTCCCACCATGCAGCACCAGTTCAGAAAGCTGGAAGAAGCCCAGTGTGCTCTGTCTCCAAGGACACATGCCACACACAAGCATGAAGACAGCTGGGGCACAATGTGATTAACTTTGGTAAGGCTTTTGTTGACTTATCACTGGATAACCACTCCAAACAACAAATAAGGATTATACAGCTTCTACACTGTAAACAGTGCCTAGGCTGAAAAATGGTGACAGATCTAAAAGAAGTTATTGGAAAACAAACATTGAGTGACTTTAAAACACACCCTCAGAGACCAGTTTCTGCCCCAGTGCTGGCCACATCTCCATCTAGGAACAAATACAAACTGTCTGTCAAACCTTGCAGATCAGCCAAGCAGTAAGTAACAAAGGCAGCAGAGTGAGGGTGTGTGGAGTGGATCCTGTGGCAGGCAGGACCTCATCAATGAGATGTTCTGAGCACAACCCATGTGAAGTCATCCATCTAAGAACAAGGAGTGCCAACACTGCTGCTGGGGATGCCAGACTGTACCTGGGACTGTACCAAACTGATGCTGCAGAGGGTGCCAAGGTCAGAGCAGATAGGCAACTCGACAAGAGACTAGGGATGAGAGGGCTAATGTGATTATGGGATGTACAGAAAGAAACAGCAGGAGTCTGGAGAAGATTTTTATCCTCATATAGCAAAAGTGTGTACAGTGTATTGTTGTAAAATATTTAACTTCTACGGCTCACTTAGAAAAGAGACTGGAAAGATTGTTTTAGACTGGAGAAAAAGTTCCCAGTGAGGGACCTGAAAAGCTTGATCTGTTTAGTTTATCAAAAGGTAGATTCAAAGGTGATGGTTCTCTGTGTTCAAGGCAAAAAAGTAGAGGGACTAATGAACCCTTTAACAGAGAAAGATGTAGCTATAAGCTGTTCAAAACTGAAACTAGGTAAATTCAAGGAAGAAAGTATGACTTTTCTTAACAGTAAAGATAATTAGCCTTAGTTTAATAATGGTACAAGTAGTGTAAAGTGAAAGCAGTGAATATTCAGTGTTATAAATCTTCACATTAAAACTGCGTACTACATAGATGATTTGTTTCAGGTAAATGCAGGTTCCTGGGTCCAGGGGAAACTGCAGAACTTATTCTAAGAGATCTGACAAGATCATCTTCTAGTTTAACTTGACAGATTTATAGTAATCCAGGAAAAGAACAGCATAATCTGTCACTGCCAGTAATATCTGCATAACTCCTCTTTGCTGAGGTAATGGTGACAGACTATAAACCACTCTTGTACCCAAAACATGAAAAGCATCCAGTAATTAAGGGAAAGCAAAGCTCCAGCCTTCCCTGGCTGCCCAGACTTACTCAGAGATGTGCACGAAGATGTCAGGCCCTCCATCTGCAGGGGTGATGAAGCCGTGGCCTTTGGAGCGGCAGAAGCACTTGCAGACCCCTTTGTAGATGGGACCCTCTGATGCTCTCACAGTTCTGCAAAAGCAAGCACAAAATGTGGATCACTGCTGAGCTCAGATGTGGCAGCTTCCAGCTGTGTCAGGCAGAGAACACGAAGCAAACAGGCACAATGGTCCCAGTTCTCACCCCCAGTGAGTATACACCCCTGCAGCAACAGCCCAACACTCAGTTGCACACACTGTACATGTTTTGCCTGTTGGCTTTAAGGGAGATAAAGATGAAGACTTTGCTAGCACTATAATCCATCAGCTGCCATCTTGACTCCATCTGCTGTATCACCTTGCCAAATTTTCTTTTGGACACTATACTAACTGTTAGCATCTTACACTTCTCATATGAGTACCAGAGTGCACCTAAGTGTTGCACGTCCTGTCCCAGATTTAACAGGAAGTGTGTGGATGTAGTAGAGTGTACTGCCATTACATGCAGACATGTAGAAATGTGTGCACACCATGTGAACAGATCCACACACCCCTTCTGAGTGCATGTCTATCGTTACCCAGCCAGACCAGGCTCCAGTGAAGTCACTACTTCACCCCCAGAAGACCCCAGCAGGCTGCAAAGCCCAGCTGGTGTGCACAGCTCACAGCCTCCAGACCCATCACCACTGCCATGGGACCTGCATTTTAAAACAAGGCAAACACAAAGACAAGCCTTTAGGAAGGCTCACTGCTATCAAGAAAAACTTAGCTGAACTGTGACCCAGTCCAAAAACTGTGTGATTCAAGTCAACATATTTGATGGGGAAAATGATTTAATCTCCAGGGATCCAAACTCCCTCAGATGCTTTTGTTACTCATACAAATTGTTTTAGACATCTTCCAGGGTTTACACAGAGGAGTTATAAGATGAGGATCTGCCCATGCCATGACTATCTGGTAGGTTGCTTCCCTGTTAGAAGAGGATTTTGGTGCAATTCTTCAAACTCAGTAAGCTCTTCTGCTGCCACTTGGTTACATGCACCAATTTTGACAGTTTCCCAAATATTTTAAAGTTTACTGAAGCCTAAATAAAATAATTTAGAAATGTGCTAACAGTTCTTCTCCTTAAGTCAAACTAAAGAAATACGGTTGAAAGTGTTAAAGAAAGAAGAAATCTCCATTACAACACTTCATTTCCAGCTCTGTAAAGCTGTCAATGCACCTGACCCCACAAGTGCTCGTTGCACAGAAAGCACTCACTGCCCTGAATAAGCCATTAAAGCTCAACTGCATCTTTCAAGAAGATAAAGCACTGTGGGGAATAAGGCCCCACACTTGCAATGAACCAAAATTAAATAATGCCACTGAATAATAAGCCACTGTCACATTCATCTTTTCTATACAACTGTGGAGCCAAAGCTCACCTAGAGCCCCTCTTGTTTAAAGAGGATGCTAAAATAAACACAAATTTAGAGCTATTTTGATTTTTCAGGGCAAACAAATACAGCAAGATTCCTACAATAATTAACAATTAAAGAACTGTGGAAGCCAAATAAATTCTTAAGTTCTGTAAGAACCAGACTAGAAGTAACAGCTGAGAATTACAAAGAGTTCATTATTAACACAGCACTGAGGCAAGCTAGCTTGGAATTGCTTTTCAAGGGCAATCCCAATTATCAAGTCAATTATCTTCCTTTCAGTAACCTACTTCTATTACCAAGTTTAAGGCACTTGAAGATTTTTGAAACTGACAACATATAAATTCTTCTGCTGCTGCTGCTGTTCTTTTCACCTCAATTTGAATACAGAAGTAATAATACAAGACTTCATTGAGATTGATGCTATTTAAATCCGCATGGATAACTCTTGAAGAAAAGAGCTGGGTAACTGCAGGAAACAAAGAGGGAGAAGCCTGCCAACCAGATTAAGAGGCATAAAGTAAGGTAGCTGCAGGTTTGAGATCTTACTTCCAGTGTTCCACTCAGCACTGCCAGACCCCACTTTACACAGAAGTAAGTGCAAGACTGGCAGAAGTGCAATGGATTAACCACAGCTTCACATTATACCCTCAAATCCTGATTTGAAGGCCACTGAGATTAACAAAAGCCCACATTGCCTTCTGCAGGTCAGCACCTCACTGGGAGGCCCATTACAGGCACTGGGAATATTTTTGCAACAGCCAAACCTTGCAGCACCACCTGCTGCTGTGCTGCAGGTATTCCCTCTGGGTGGGGGCTCCCAAGGGCCTGCACTGTGCCACGGGGCTACAGGAAAGCTCAGGGAAAGCCAGCCAGCTCTGCTGTAGGATCACTGCCCCAAGTAACTGCAAACAGCAACAAACCTCACCTCACTTTATGGAAGACCTCATATAATCTTAGAGAATCACAGAGATCAGGGTCCATACTTTGAAAACCAACATACTCTTTTACAGATCTGTTTCAGCAATCCTAAATGGAGATATGAAAGCTGAACAGGAAAATGAAACAAGCCCTCTGAAAAGGGACAGGATCATGGACCATCCCTAAAATGTAACCTGGCTGATGGTAGCACAGGTGTCAGGAGTGAAAGAACTAAAATCTCCAGTGAGGTCTGGTCCAGTGCTTTAGGGCCAGTGAAAAGATGTCATGCTAAAAGAGGAGGTGGAGCTGATGAGTAAACACCAATCGGTCCCGAGAGCCACAACCCAGTGTCTGCAGAGGCATGGAGCAAAGCTTCTGACAAGAGAGGCTGTTCTGAAAAATCTCAGTGTCTTTTCCCTCCCTGTAAAACTCTGGTCTTAAAGAGAGGAAAAGACTAAACATCCTTCAGGCAAACAGAGCACTGAAAAGCTACAGGCGGTTTGGACCAGAAGTCTCAAATAAATTCTGATGCCACTAGAAAAGAAAACAGTAAAATACCCAGGCAGCCATCCAGACCCAACCCCCCCACTCCAGCCCGACTCCCTTCGCCTCGGCAGGGCCGGGCGCGGGCTCGGTGGTGCCTGCGAGGGGCAGGTTCCCCAGTACTCACGCCGAGAAGGTCCTGGTGCGGCGGGTGGGCAGGGGGCTGGGGATGAGGTACCCTCTCATGGGCGACGGGGAGCGATCCCTCGCCCTGCGGGTCTCGGGCAGGTGGAGCGAGCCGGGCGAGGGCGGGGAGCTGTGGCACTGCTGCGCGGCGGCAGAAGGGGGCTCCGAAGACATTCCTGACGCCTGAGAAGCCTGGAGAGAGGAAGAGAGCTGACTTAGCCCAGCACGGGAATTGCCATCAAAGCCACAAATCCTTCAGACGACGATTTTGTAAGAACACGACTCACTTCCTGCAGAGGTACGTGTGGACGCCGTGGCAGCAACAGCTCTTGCTGTGTCAGAGAGTTCATTTTCAAAAAGTTTATGTTTATGGCTCACAGCTTTTGTCAGCTGTCCTAGGAAGCTCCAGTGAAAACTGATTACTCCACAACTAACATGTACTTGCTTACTCCTGCCTCGCCCACAGGCGATGGCTCCTGAAGCAGAGCTCAGCCCCAACACTTGGTATCGGCATGCCCCATGCAGCTCCCAGAAATATGGGGTTTGACCACTGGCGCCTCCTGCATCTGCACCCAAACACATTCCAAGAAACACTAGAATAAACGCTGAAAGAAAGGCTGCATCTCCTCTACAGGAGGTTAGTTTCACAGTACGATCACCAATGCCAACTTCGTTGGTGCTACTCATCTATTAGCACAGTTCTGTCAGGGCTTGTAACACCTTCAGTTTGACTGTAAGGAGAAAATCATACGAGTGCTCCTTAATTCAGTTCAGACTGGAGTCAGATGGTTAATTTACTCTGCCAAGGACAGACACATGGACACTGCTGGGAGGCTGTGGCTGACCACAAGGAGGTAGCCCCTCCAGCCTGTCTAGAGCTGGCAGACCCAGCGCTCCCCTTTGGAAGGTACGAGTCAGCTACAATCTTCCAGCAACTAGGAAGCCAATAGTCCACATCCACATTCAGACCCCAGCAGCATGAGGCAGATTTGTTCTTATTTGCATCTCACAGTAGAGGGAGAAGGCCCCTGTCTCAGCACACCAACAGCAGTACGTGTCTCCTCAAACAAAAAGCAAAACTCAGAGAATGCACGGGAAGAGGACTGACAGGAAGCACCACACATCTACACACACACATTATGGCTTGCTGGTGCAGCAGTGACAGAAAGAAGAGAAATCAATCAGCACTGCTCTGCTATTACTCTGCAAGTCCCTGTCCACACTGGAAGGGGAATAAGCTGTACAAAAATAACCAGAAACACACCACACTCTTCAGAAAATCTAAAAATATCTGGACATCTGGATGAGTTAACAAAAAGCATGGCGATCTGGGTCAAGAAAATATCACGAGGGCAAGAAAAGCTGCCTTTAAGAGCAACAGTTTCATCAAACTGAAATCACTCGGATCCATTACACACCCTCCTTCTGACACCCACACTCGCCAGCCCATGAATTATGGAGTGAATCCTTCACATGACATTTGAGAGATGCAGCCTTCTTGTCAATGACAAATTCCCATTATTTCTTCCCAAAACTAAGGACTAAAATTAAAAGCCATCTTAAGAATGAGGTCACCAGGGAACAAAGGCTTTTGTGTTCAATTGCTCAGGGTGCTGAGAAGGTAAAAGTGGATAGTCAAGTTCCCTCGCGCACCAGTTTGAGTTTTCCATACTGTTCTCAAGAGCAACAAGTCAGCTGAAAACAAAGCCACAGCTTTACGGATGGCATTCAGACACAGATGGTGTTTGCCACCCATGAGCAAAAGCTCTGTCCAGTGTCATGGCACAGTGTTCAGATCAGACTGAGATGATAATACCAAAACGACAGGATTTTCCAAACTTCCTTCAAAGAAGTTTGTGCTGTGCTGGCTGGTATTAAGGAAGCCTCCTCAGATTTCACCTCTCCCTTGGGTGCCTTGCTTTCAGGGAACTCATGTTTGACGTTGCAGGACTATAAGTCACAGGAAAAATAAGCGCAGACAATTAAAACCTCATTCTGATAACTCTGCACACACGGTCTGGCCTGTGCACAGGTGAAAATGCAGCTACCCAAACCACACGCTTACTCTCCTAGTCTAAATATAAACCAGCTTGTCAGGTGACAAGCAAAACGCAGAGCTATTTACCCATCCACAGCAACACAGCAGAGCCAGCCACCAAGTACTGCCCATCCCCTTCCTCAAACAAAGGCAGAGAGCCAGGAGAATTTTCCCTCCTTTCTTTAAAACACAGATGAACCACAAAAATATTTAAACTAAAGGCGGCTAAATGGAGTTAGAAGTGTGCTAATGTACATTGTTGTTCCCATTTTTGTTATTTTTGTGCCTTCTGCTCCACAAACGTAAAATAAAACGGTGATGTAGAACATTCGGTGCCATTTCACTTTAATGCCACTTCAATACCCTTTTTGTTCTCTGCCCACGGCCAAAGTAGATGAATGGCCTCGACTCTCATAATTTCTATTATTTCTAAACTGTTATCAGAGCTCGGTGGGAGCCGGCGCAGACGTGCACAGCTGGAGGCAGCCAGGGGCAGCCACGCTCCACTTCACACCCGCCCAGGCGCACGGCTCCGGAGGAAGGGAGGCGAGCAGGGCAGCAGGAAGCCTGCGGCTACCACAGCTCAGCCAGGCTCTGCTGGTGGGTACACGGCATGCAGATGTGCACAACATCTGCACAGGCACGTCCGTTTGCCTCTTGGGCTTCTCCAACAACCGTAAAGGCCAGGCGCCAGGAGAGGCCTGGACAGCGAGCGGCCAAGGTCTGCTGTGTGCCCGGCACGCAGCGGGAGGGCAGCAGCTCCTGCCTCCTGTAGGCCTCCGCCCGGCCTGCTCCGTGCACGAGTCCTCCTCAGCTGAGCCTCCCTGAGGGCAAAGGTGGCGTTTAGCTAGCCTGGCGTGCCCCAGCGTGGCCACTGCCGTGACGTGGTTCCCAGAGGGACTAGCCCACTCCCGGGGAGCACTGGGAGGAGCAGAACAGGCACCCCGCTGGCCCAGGGGCACGCTGAGGCTGGGCCGGGCTCACGCAGGAAGCCCACAGCAAACACAAACTGAAAGCCCACGCCCCAGCCCTCCCAGCCTTCCTCCTCGCTCAAGTTTTGTCTTCCAAATGCAGTCACTGGCAGTCTTCCAGGATGCTTTTCAGATGTTGCCCTGAGTTCAGAATTGACCTTCTGCAATCAAGACTCGCCCCTGGGACTCAGCTGCCTACCCAGCCCTTCCTCAGCAGCCACAAATCCCCTTTGTGACTAGCTGAAACGAGCCTCCTTTCTTCCATCCCTCACAAGCCCACCACCTCCCACCCAGTCTCCACTACCCCCTCCAGTCCAGCCAGCACTCTCCACTTCCCCGTGGCAAGGCAGGCTCCACACAGAGCCGACAGCACTGAGCATGGCCCTGAGCTCCCCACAACACCCCGATTGTTGTGCCCTGTGATGGCAGCTGGTACGTCACAGCAGCAAACCCCAGCTACAGAAAGCCCAGCAGCATGAGAATCCATCTACAACAGAGGCGAGGGACAATGCAGACAGCATCTCTTCTGCTTCAGCCAGCAAAATACCTGCCTTCGGGTATTTACAGAATGAATGTAACATGACATAAGGTGCTGGTATTTTCAGGCTTTTTAGGAAACTCTGACTGTGGGCCACATGACCCTTAAATCTTCCCATATTTCAACATCCACCATTTCTCTTTCACCAACGTGATTTTTTAAAATTGTTTTTATACTGTAGGTATGCACCAAACTAAAATATAACTCAGAGAAGCAACATGAAATCAAACTAACTTAACATTTCATAGGAAAAAAAAAAAATTACTATCTCTTTTTTCATAACAATTAGCAAATGTGTACACAAAGACCTCAAAATGTCATCTGTAGCAGGTAACCTACAAAGCACAGAGTACAAGATATGAAGGAACAGTTTCTGAAATTCTCCACAAAATATTACCCCAAAAAAATTCTAAGTAATTAAGGCAATTAATGGTGCTAAGTGCCATCAATCCTCTCTATATCTCTCTACATTTTCTTTCTATGCTTTTTTAAGCCTACCCCATGCCTCTAAAAGTAGCATTTTTAAGGAGATTATCCATTCTGACCTGCACAAGACTATCAGAGAAATCTAGTCTCACTTTAAAGGAAATGCCTGGTGAAAAAAAAAGAAGTCAAAACGGATAGGGCAGGGTGACAGACTCCAGGAAATCTCTGTCTATGAATGTTTTCTTTTTCACACAGCATCGATTGCAACACCTCCAGTGGGCACAGAGCTCATCCCCAGGAAATGCTGCTCTGTGTGCCTCGGCGCCCCAGCACAGAGGACAAGCTCCTTCCAGCCTGCTCGGCCTGGAAACACTGTCTGAAGGACCAGCTTTCAGAAGGTACCACGAAAGTCTGAACACGCCAGCACCAGCCACACGCACCTGGAGAACCAGGTCTTCCCTCAGAGAGAGGGTGAGGTTTCTGCACCCCAAGAGTACCTGCTTTCAGCTGGGCTTTGCTGGAAGTTAGCCCTTTGATTTCAACCTCTAAGAGGAATGTGGACACCTAAGTATTTGTTTTCTGGTATTTCCCTGGATTTAGAAACAACATGAAGAACTCCATGTGATTCACGTTTTTAAAGTCCTGGTTTCTGAACTTATTACACAGTTGCATTTCTTTTTCTTCTCTGAGGAAGTCATGCAGATAAATCACTGAGTTTTGGCTACTCTTTTGCCGACAGCTAAAAACTCTTCTCAGCAAGAGAAAAATCATGGGTCAAAGGCACACGGTGAGCACGACAGAGACTGATTCTGCTCCCAAATGCCCTCTCCCAACAGCATGACCCTTGCTCTCATCTACTGAAAGAGTGAAAGCACCGGGACCCTCGGCTCACCACACCACCTTGATGGAGAGGAACTGGGGTACGTGGCTCCAAAGGGTGCCCTCAGTTCCTATAGAGCAGCTCTCAACTCCCTGGCACCTCTGAGGCCTCTAAGCACCCACTCACCCTCAGCATCAGGCCACAGCACTGCTCCCACCTGCAGTTTCTTTCCAAAGAACTTTCTGCTCACACTCCAGTACACAAGGATCCCAGCACCACAGAGCACCACATCACTCCTCCACCACAGGGTTAAGCACTTACAAAATGCACAATTACGAAAGAGCTGGTTCAAAACCCCTCCCATTCCAGCTTAGTTTGCATGACTAAGTTTCCACAATTAATACTGGTATTTCAATTAAGACTGAAACTCAGAGGAGTTGCAACACGCATGTGACATGTCAACACAAAGCATTATAGTATAAACATTATGCTCTTAGAGGCTGCAGGAGCACCCACATACTGTAGTGATTTGGCAGCCAATAAAGACCAGGATGTTGCCCAACTGTCCCCATGTCCAGTAAAAGCCTAATAATAAGGTCAGCAAAACGGAAAAAGGAAAATTCTTATTGCTTGTTTGCGTGTACAAATTAACTTGGATTAAACCAGGGTTGAGCTGCAGCAGCTCTTCCCCAGCAGCCTCAGCAGTGAGCCTGTCCCCAAACGCTGTGGCTGCCCTTCTGCTCCTCTAGCCAGCAGCTTGCAGGGTAAGCACAGCTGCCTGAGCAGCACAAGCCAGCCCTGCACAGCAGAGACCAGACTGGGGTGGGAGGGGACTGAGTCAGCAGCAGCCCGTGTAGTATAGTGGTAAACAGGAGGATTTCTTCCAGTCCTGTTTTCCACTGCTCACATAAGCTGCCAGATGCATTTCAAAAGTGTGTTTAGGTAAGGAACACTCGCTCACAGCACAGGGCCAAGACTTCAACCTGCTTCATTTCAGGTTCAAAAAAATCTCACTTATCTAACTCCTTTTGTTTAAAGAACAGATTAAAAGAGACGGAAAACCCTTCAGCTCATGCTGAGCACGGACAATGACAGGTCCCAGGCAAGCATCCTCAGCTGGGAGCTCTTCCCAAGCAAGGATGGAGATGACTGAAGATGATAGTGACAATTAATGTATCCTAATAAGGTGCAAGTGCTGCCCAGTGACTTAAGTTCCTGTGCACCTATATTATTGGCTAATGCCATCAAGTACTTAACTGACCATCACCTGCAGTGCTGATCACTTTGGTTACCTCTAGAACAACTCAAAAAGTCCCCAACAAGGCAGGAACACTGGGAAAAGGGGAGATTCTCACAGGCACCTGCCATGCCCACGCTACCACAGCTGCAGGCACAAGGCCAGGAGAAGAGCATGAGAAGGGCCTGGGGACAAGGGAAGGGGAAGGCACTGTTGCAGGGGGAAGCCCTGCCTTGTCAGCAGGGGCAAAGCCTGTGGTGCTGTGAAGGGTGGCCCCACACGCTGCTGAGGCTGAAGGCTAGAAGGGACTGAGCTGGGCTCTGCACAGGAGATGCTGCCTGCATGGCATTCACCTGTCCTGTCTGCCCCCTGCACTGAAACCCCCTCCCGAGGGGCCAGCGTGGACATCTCCACCACCTAGACACACTGTATAGTGGAGATGTAACCTTACCTGAAGTTTAAGCCCACGAGAAATGTAAAGATTGTGTGGACAACTCTATTTCCTTGCTCTTGCAAATCCACAGGTTCCAGAGCACCAGGCTGGAAATAACTCTGGTTGACAGCACATCAGCCTCTGCACCGACCACTCGCTCCTGGGCAGGACACAGCAGCCTCTCACCGATGAGCAGTGGGGCCAGGTGGGAGTGAGCTGTTACACCCACCCAGCCACGTGCTGCTGGGGCTGCCAGGGCCCAGAGCCGAGCCAGCCCGAGGCACGGCTGCGGGCACACCAGGAACCACCGCTCCAGGACTGGCAAGATCACGCCTGGCCTGTGGTGCCCAGTGTCCTGCCCTGCTTTTGGTCTGCCAGCTGCTTCCCACATGAAGGGCAGCCCACAGGCCAGCTGTGCCTGCAGCAGCACAGCCATGCCACGTCACAGCAGCACCCAGCTGCTGGCAGAGTCCCTGCCAGCAACACCCACGCTGCCAGAACTGGGTGCTGAAGCACGCACGCCAACTCCCGGAGCCCTGCTCCAAGCGCTCTTCCCCTGGAGCCAGACACACAGCACAGCACCTCCAGCAGCAAGTCCTGTTGCCCTAGATACAAGTGAATCTTCACGTGTCCCAGAAGAGCTGTAATAAACAGGGAAGGGTGAAGGCAGACCACAAAAGGGCTTTGCAGTGAAATGGGGGAACATCAGGATGACTCCACTCAGACACTAACAATGAGGTGTGGCTGCCTAGGTCAGAGTTAAGTATAAGGTGAGTACACAGCAGTGTTTACCCTCAACGTCTTTCCAGCATCCTTGATGTATGGTTTAAATAGATACCAAACTAAAGGTTGCATAGTGGTGTTTAATAACCCCTATGAGTTCTTTCAGGCTGTTCCTCAGCTCATACAGTCTTCTAGCACCCACAGTATCCTGTGGCAAGGAGTCCTACAGCTTAACTGTCATGTGAAAAAAAAAAAAAATCTTCCTTCAATGGACAGTGAGAAGTGGCCCTTTGTACAGAGAAATTAAGAAAGTATAGTGAGATAAAAAGACTGAGCATAGCAAATAAGGCAAGAAAAGGAAAGGGAAGGCACAAGGAACCAAAGTGGAAAGAAGTATTAGTTCAGAGGAGCACACAGGGAAGTGTGCAGGCTTACTTGCAAATCAAACTCTAAATTTTCCACCAGAAATGACAAAAATGTGTTAGAGAGCAAAGGAGCTAAAAGTTTCTTTCTGGTTGTCCTCATCCCTCCCTTTTAAGTTTCTAAGTACAAAAGAAAAACCTTTCTAAAATACATTTTACTATTTCTAAATCACTCCCGATTTCTCACTTGAATGGCTGCCATTACTCTCTTATACAATAAACCCAACTAGTATCAAATTTGTTGACAAGTTTAGCTTGTCAACAAGTTAGCTGGGTTTTGGCCAGAAACCAGGTATTATCTGTTCAGTGTTTTAAGGTCTCCAGCACAGGACCATTGTACTGATCACTCTAGACTCCTGCTCCATGAGCCAAGGCTGGGAACTCTGTTCTTGGATAGCAGAGGCAGCATTTAATGCAGCCCATCCTTGCTAAACATGCTCAGTCTATGATTCTATGAATCACAGCGAGCTCCTGTATCTCCCAGATGAGGCACTGTATGGTGAACAGGGAACGAGCTGTCCCTTCCAGCACTTGCTCCTGAGCTCTGCAACTCATCTTCTCCTGCTGTGCTTTTACAAGTCTGAAGCTCTCCCTCTGCCATTACTTCCACACTGGCACATCTCATGTGAATTTATTCCAGGATTTTTCATTTTGGCAGAAAATATTTATACCAAAACATGAGAAATCTCTCATGTGTCTTGTGTCTAAGCATCTTAGAGCTCATTTACAAGGCAAATGGGCTTATACAGCATCATGCTATTATAAAGAACAGTTATACATATGTAAACCCCTAGGCACTTCTGGAAAGTTCTCCCTTCTTCAACCACCTCTCACATCACAAAACTTCAGGCATGATTATGGGGAAGTTTGTTCATGTGCAACTTTGAGCCTTTTAAGGCTACTGAATCCCCTGAAATATTTATGTGGCTCAAGTGTTACTCAGAACAATTAGTTCACTGTATTTCCTCCCTAATCAACATTTTCAATAGGGAAAACCAGTTCACATTACAGAGATCTACAACCATGGAAATTTATGGGGCATACAAGCACTGACAAAAGTAAACAGAGTCCTCTGAGGCTCTTATCTGCCAGCATTACAGCAAGGTGCAGATGGCAGGGTGCAGAGTCAGACACCACTCACAAATAACTTGATCCTCACAGGAGGGCAAGGCACCCACAGACCCCAGGATCCTTTCTGCCAGGCCTGCAATTCTCTGGCTGCCTCAATGCACAGGCCCTCTCCCAGTCTCACTGCTTGACATTTCCTATGCATATTTTTAAGCATCCTAGTTTAATAGCCCAAGTATATTTAACTGATTTCTCAGAGATTCAATTGAAACAAAAGGTTTGTGACTGACATATTAGAAGCCTGCATCAATATCAATGACTGACAGATATACAAGTTACTAGAATACTTTAGCAAACAAAATCCTCTTTATCTGACCCAAGAGTAAACAAAATTCTCCTTTTTGTCCCAAAAAGACGTGCTCTTTATTTCCATTAAAGCCTCCTCCTGTCCTGTCTCCATTCTGTACACGCATTCCACTTCCCAGGCTTCGGCAGCACCACCACTCCCTACACAAGCTGCTGCACCCACAGGAGGTTTGTCAGCCACAGCAAAGGTTTAAAGCTACATTCCACCTGCACGGAAGGTCAGTGACTGGCTGCATCACTCCAGCAGGGACGGCTTGATGAAACGTATGGTCAGACAGTGCTAACTGCCAGAGCACTCGGGTGTAGGCAGGTATAGCCCATTAAAATCCAACAAAAGGGAACATTTTTACACACACACACACTTAGAAAGATCAGGTGACAGACCTAAATTTTAAATGGAAAAGGTTCATATATATATGCATGCTCATAGATCACTGGACCATTTAATAGTTGCATTTGTTTTCCTTCTTCCCCCCACTATATTTCTCAACCCCATTTACAGCATAACCACACCATACTATATGCAAGCTTGTGCTGGTGACCCTTAGACCCTGCTCAGCGTCCTCGTTTCCTCAGCTCTAAAGTGAAGCCAACGACCTCCTCTGCAGCAGCATGTTGTAGGACCAGCCTTGTCCTCACCTTTGGATGCAAACCCCTGATGGAGCCACAGAGGTTCATCAGGCTGACAACAGCCAGCCTTGGCTCCCGGCTCAAATCCACAGTCAATCACAGCATCATGCTGCTGGAGAGGAAGGAGACCTGCAAACCAGCTTATCAGAGGAAGGCCAAAGCTCCCTCGCTCTCCTCTGCCAGCAGGCAGCTGTGCCATGCCTCCCCAGCCCGAGGCTGTGGCAGGGCTTGCTGCTGAGCCCAGCCCAGCTCCTGTGCCCCCCGAGGCTGATGTCCCTGTCCTGCAGCAGCAAGTGGAATGCAGCACACCCACTGCCAAGGTGCCTGTCCCGGGACCAAAGACCCTCCCTGCAAGAAGCACCATTCTGCTTTTGGTGGAAAGGAGACTGAGGCAAAGGATCTTCACGCTCTGCAGTCATGAACACTGCTCACAAGCACAAGTCATACTCACACTCCACTGGGAGCCAAGTGCCTCATCAGCACTATAAAATCCATGGTTAGTTCTCAGCTCAAGCCGAGATTGTCTTAATTTGTTTAAAATATATAACACAAGCACTATGTAAATACACACATTGTACAAATCTGTCTTTTCTTACATAACCAAACTGCTTGAAAAACAGAGCACACACAGCAAACACACAACCACACTACTCCCCACACAGAAAACGTTGCTGTTTTACCTTGTGTCTCGTTAGACCTCTCCTCAGCTCAATCTGGGCAGCACAACTGTCCCCACTGCGAGCTGCTGTGTCCCTCAGCTCCGTGTGGGTGCTGCCCTGGCACACGGGCAGTCCCTGCGTGGTGTAATCAAACCTGTGACTGCGAGAGGAGCCACACGGGCAGAGCGCAGCGCCGGCACACCGGCTGCAGGGGCAGCCGCTTCAGAGAGCAGCCTGAACCCCCTGGGAACTCCACGTTACACAAATCCTCCTGGATGGGTTTGGGAAACACCACTGACAACACGCTTCAGACTTTTAGGAAAAAGAAATCTTTTAGTCTCAAAAATGTCTTACAATACCAAGAGTCCAGCCAGTCTACTGTAGGCAATGCCCTGCACTTACCCAACTCATGGTCAAACAGACCCACGGGGAGTTTGATTTCTCTCCCCGATTACCGTGTGCCCGAACTGGTCCTTCTTGCTCAGCACAGCCACTCTCTGTGCCAGTTAAATGGCAGAAGAAGTCCCACTGTGTTTCACTGCCTGCGAAACCGCAGCGCCAGCGGGGGCACGTGTGCGAGGCTGGATTTCGTGCCTACTTACACGTCAACAAAGCCATTCACCACGCTGAGAATTCGAGAGCCACGGCGCCAGCGATGTGCTGGGAGCATACAGAACAGGACAGAGCTGTCCAGAACCACAGCTGCTGCTGCTCTTATTTATGTTTACTCAAAAGCCAATGCAGACCAAAGCAAGGGACCAGGCAACACAAGCTTTTCAGGAAAGGTAAAATTCAACTGTTATAGTTGAAATAAAGCAGAAGAACCCTGAAGCATGTATGTTCTCAAGGTATAAAACTGAAAATCAATACAGAAGTACATGCTTAATAGAAAATTGCACTAAGCATTATATTACAGCAACGTTACTCTGAAGAACACAAAGGGAACAGGACACACAAGCAGAGCCAACACTGCACACAGCAATGGCAGTGAGCGCCTTTATGAAAGATTATTTTGATTCAATTTACCTGTTTGGCCATGTGCAAATAGCTACATGACCCTAAGAAGTTAACATTTTCCAGATTTGCTCACTGGGAGCTGGCAGCAGCCTCCCCCCGACACGTAGCCACACACCATCAGCACATGGGGGGGAACCAGACCCTCCCAGTGCCGGGGCTCCTGCACCAAGCCCAGTGGAAGGAGCCAAGAACACAGCCAAACCTAGAAAACCCCTGCAAGCCAGGACACACAGCCTCTCCTGCCAAAAATGGGCAGGAGCCACACCTGCAGCCAGAAGGAAAGGGCTGCTGGGGTGCTCCTTCCTCGAGCAGCTCCATGCACACAGCACTAGGTGCAGCCTGTCCCACAGGGGTTTGACACAATGCACAAAGGGCCTGGACAGGAACAACAAGAAGCTGGAAGAGACTCACAATGAAGGGAGATTCAAGATCAGCAAGAAAACAAAGGCAGGGAAATGTGTAACACAGTCTTTGTTATTTTTATCTAGACCAGTATTTTGCATGAAACTAGTGTTACAGATCTACAAAACCTCAGGTAAGCTTGCACATCTGCCTGCCTCAGGAGCAAGCCCTAAGTCCAGAAGAAGTGATGCCATGGCACTGGGAAACCAGGTATGTGCACATCTGGTGGGCTCCCTGGTCTTGGTGGCCAGTGGGGCCCAGACTGCATGGCTCCACATCAGTGGGCACCAGAGAGTTCATCCTCAGAATCTGTGCCAGGGATGTGGGGCACTGCCGACACAGGGAAGATGCAGCACTGTAGCCCAACCCCACTAAAATGTTTAACAACAAATTCAGTTAGGATCCCAGGCCCCAAATTTACCAGCCTAGCAAGTGTCCAGCAAAAACACTTTTGTCCCCATGACACTGCAATAAATCCCAAAACAACTCTGCACTATCTTTGTTTATTTTATTCCCCTGGGATAATTTTCAGAAGAGGTTTGTCTACATGAGAAGCCTGAGGGATGGGAGGGTGGGAAAGGTCAGTGTGTGAAAGACTGACAGGGCAGAGAGCAGTATGATGACACCCTGACACTGGGATGCTGCTGGCAGCAGCTGAGCAGCAGTTCTGCCAGACCCAGCCTGGCCTGGCTCCAGCAGCAAGTTTCTTTCCTGAAGTCCCTGTTAGTGGGGGTAAAAGGCACTGCAGTGCAGGGAGAGAGGCCTTTCTTGCCTAAGCCTGGAACTGGGGAAAAGTAAAAAGAAAATTTTTTAAAATAATATATCAGAAGATGGAACTGCACAGATACACTTTCTCCTCTAGAAACTGTTCTAAACATCAGCAAGAATAATTTTTAGGACTCTGCCAGAGTCCCTGGGGTAGGGAAAAGCAGCCTTTCTGGGTGGAAACAAAGCACGTGTTTATTCAGATACTGAGATGTGTGCAAGATCACTTTTCAGACATGCTTCCCGTAATAACATAGAGCAGAAAGTGAACACAAATATTTACTCTATTTACTCTCTCCCCTACCAGTACAATGAAAAACTCACCATGTGAAATACTTTGAACTGCTTTAAAGAACTCCTCCTACCAATCTCCATCACAAAAAGGCTCTATGAAAAGGCTATCACCATGCTTCATAATCCCCATTGCTAGATTTTCTCCAAACACTGGAGGAAACAGTCACAATCTACACAGCCAAGTAAATTCTGCCTTTCCTGGCTCCTGCCAGCAGAGCTCCTGCTCTGGACATGCCACTGCACAAACAGGCACTGCCCTGCAGAGATGGGTGAAAAAAACCAAACCATTTACTTGTAACTCAGTAACAGGTGTAAGTTCTGTAAACAGAAAATTTCTTTCAACATTGCTTTTTGGCAGCTTCATTTGCCTTCTTAAGCAATTGTCAAGAAGTTGCAATCGTGACTTTAATCAAGTAATTGATGTAACTGAAAACAATCAAACGTCTTTGACCAGCCTTCTGAAACTGTATTAGGAAGAGAAAGCCACCACATGACAAGCAGTGAGAAGGCAGGAGCTCATAAACCAGCACAGTCCATATTGCTGAGTGCCTTGGTCATCCTGGCTGCCTGCACAATGTAACCAAGCCACACATGAACAGAGAAAGAAAATTCCTCCCCAGCTGGACAGGCAAGATCAAACATTTACTTCCTGGACAGAGGCTACTCTTCGTCTGGACAGTCTCTTAAATAGCAGGTGGCGAAAGGCTGGAAAGCTCAGGAAAAGCAGTGCTCCCAGAGAAGTTTTAAGATGCAGAGCTGTGCATGAAGGAAAGCAGCATGACTTCCCACAGCAGAGCTGCCACATCACCCATCTCACCCTGCCCAAAACCAGCACTGGGAAGACAAGGTGAACACCAGACACCAGGCTGGCTACAAACCTCCTTACTCCTTATTCCAACAGGCAACTACATAAGCAGCCTTTGGGAAGCAGAGGTTCACCCTCCCCTTCTCAGAATTCCTTCTTTTTAGTACTGTCATCAAAAAAGCCACAATTGCATCAGGCAGCAGTGTCACACTGCTGGGTGACATGCTGTCACAATTTAGGGTCACAGCTGCCCCCAGACCTGTAACAGATGCTCTCTGGTAACCCCTCTCCCCCCACTAAAGGGGAGAAGAAAGGGAATAAGGGAGAGAGACTTATTGATTAGAAAAGTAAAACAGCTTTTATTAAAAATAATAAAATTAATATATAACAATATATACACAAAACCAGTATCAAACACAGCTCCCCCCTGAGGGCAATACTTTGCTGTCATCCCTGATAGTGGGGAACAGGCCCTGGGGAAAGTTCCACACTGGACTCAGCAGCAACTGGGTACAGGAGCTGGATTCTGGAACTTGATTCAGGAACACACTCAGGATCAAAGGCAGAATGGACAGAATCCTCTTTGCATGCCAGACATTGAAGAAGCAAAAGAGAGGAGTGGGTTTGACCTTCATGATCCCTCAGCTTTATGCTGAATATGAGGGATATGGGATGGAATCCCCCACTGGTCAGCATAGGGTCCCCTGTCCTGTCTGCCCCTCCCTGCAGGTCCAGCCCTCCCTTTCTGAAGCCCTCTGTGTGGCACACAGGGTTCAGCC